>NW_004949188.1:1299301-1301787 GCF_000317375.1 Microtus ochrogaster
GCTCTGTAGACCAGGCTGGTCTCGAACTCACAGAGATCCGCCTGCCTCTGCCTCCCGAGTGCTGGGATTAAAGGTGTGCGCCACCACTGCCCGGCCTATATATCTATATTTTATATATCCCTATATATACACTATGTATTTATATTTTATATATCCCTGTATATACACTGTATATCTATATTTTATATATATCCCTTTATATACACTATATATCTATTTTATGGAGCCTTGACAACATTGTGCCAGCAATCCGATAGGTGGACGAGGGTATCATCCTTCCACTCTTCCGCCTTCCCCCTCCCCCAGTAAACCTCCTACACTAACTCTGTTGCTTGCCGCATGTTTGCCTAGTGGCAGGGCCCTCCGAAAGGTAATCACTTTACGCTGGGACTCTACCCACCTGCTCCACCCTCAACAGATCAGCTCTCTTCCACCTGGACGTGAGGCTACCTTTCTTGATCACAGCCTTCTCCTAGCCTTCTGACTCTTCTGGAAGCCCTGGTACCAAATGACTGTGTCTCTCTTGGGCTCAGAGCCCTTGGCCCTTGCTTGCATGCTGATACACGGAAGAGCCTGTGCCTAGTTAATCTGATCCTCTCTGAATTCATGGGATGCTAGGAACTGCAGACCCTTAGCAGGAACTGTGCTATCGTTTACACCTCCTTGCTCCCATTGGGATGTCTCTTGGAGACCACTGACCACTCCTTTCAAATCGAGTGTGGCCTCAGTATTCCCGGAACCAGGCAGCTGGGAAACTGAGGAAGAATTCTCCACTTTCTTTTCCTGTCTGCTGTCCCTCTCTGAATGTCCTGTTTGCTGCAACGTGCGAGTCGGATGGAGAAGCCAGCTTCGTCGTCTTGTTCAGCACACACGGGTTCTATTTCCATCTGGCCCTGGTGACCTTTCCTCTGTCACTTTTCCTTGCCTTCTCAGGAGACAGCCTTCCCAGTGTGGCACAAATTTGTTCTCTCTCTTTTTACTATTGACTGCCCTCAGTAGTCAACCACCTGAGTCTCCTATCAGACAGAGGGTGTCAAGGCGGTGTTGTGGTGATGGGAAAGGAGCAGGGGGGCTTTAAGTTCTTGTGGGTTCTAGGGAGTCGACTTGGATCCACCTCAAATAGCATCTTGCCAGGTCCAAGAGGCACCGAATGGCCCAATAGAGCATGGACAGTGAAGTGAAACAGCTGGTTACCCCAGGACATGGCCAGCACCCCAGCTTTCTCATGTCCCCAAAAGGTGGTCACCCCCCCCCAGACCGGCAGGAGGCAGTCTTGAGAACACAGAGTCCTCATCCCCACCTCTCCTGCTACCCCTTTCGAACGCCTCACCTTTTTATGATAAGCAAAAGGAAGGAATGTTAGCATTCAGGCATCTGCACTGGCCTGCTCTTGGGGTCCTGACAGGATATGTCCTCAGCAGCGGTCACTAAGAGCACCTCCTGTGCACATTCCCTACGTTCCCTTTTAAAGGGTGGGCCTTGCCCACCTCCTGTCCCCTCTCCCTGTCCCTCTCCTACCACTCTTGTCCCCAGGACGGGTCTCTGCCCCTTCTCTCTCCTCTTCCAATAAACCTCCCATATGAGCCATGTTGTACGGTGTGACTTCTCTTCCCGCGATTTTAAAATGACAAGAATTTCACCCATGGTTGAGGCCCTGGATGCTGCAAGGACCCTGGAGCAACAGAAACGGGGCCTGGGTGCACTCGTGTCCTATGCTGGCCACTAGTGTGCAGCACCAGGGAGCTGAGGGCCAACGTCAGGAGCCACTGAAGCTGGGTGCCCACCCTAGCACCCAGCTACTATAAAAGTAGAGCAGGGTGGTCACAAGGTCATGACCATCCGGTGTGGAGTAGTGAGGTCATTGGCTGAGGAAGAGAATAGCGCTGGGCATGGGGCTCTTGAGAAAGAGAGAGGCTTGGCGAGGAGTCTGGTCAGAGGGTGAAAGGGTAGGAGCAGAAGAGCAAATCAGGCTGAGAGCCTGGCTCTTGTGGGTGGTGTGATGGCCTACAGGTCCATCTTCAGTCTACAGCACTGGAAAAGCAGGGTGCAGGCCAATATTCCTGCCATCACAGTGCTCAGGGCTGAAGGCGGGAGGATCAGAAGCTCAGAGTCACATTAGCTTCCTAATACATCTCTAATAGATGAGACCCAGTCTCATTAAAGGCGTGCGCTACCACCTCCCAGTCAATAAAATGAATCTTGTTGGGCATAGCAGCACAAGCTTTTAGTCTCAGCACTTGGTATTTGAAGGCAGGTGGATCTCTGTGAGTTCTGAGACAGTCAGAAATACATAGTGGGGCTCCATCTCAAAAATACAAAACAGGGCTGGAGAGATGGCTCGGCCTTTAAAGGTTAGACTCTCAATGAAAATACACAACAAAATGGTGGTGGGAGGGCACATCTTTAGTCCCAGCACTCTGGAGGCAGAGGCAGGCAGATCTCTGTGAGTTCGAGGCCAGCCTGGTCTACAGAGTGAGTTCCAGGAC
>NW_004949188.1:1301887-1305218 GCF_000317375.1 Microtus ochrogaster
AAAAAAAAAAAAAAAATACACACTGTTCTTTCAGAGGACTGGGGCTCAGCTCCCAGCACCCATACAAGGCGGCCTGCCTCCTATCACCGAGAGGGACAGGATGCTTCTGGTCTCTGTAGGTACCTGCTCTCAAAGGCACAAGCCTGTATTATACACGTATGTAGATGTCAGAGGACAAGGCTGTGGAGTCAGCTCATTCTGTGTGGGTGCAGGTTAGATCATGTCTTTAGTTTGGGTGACAAGGTTCCTGCAGAGTCATCCGGGCCCCTGTTTCTCTTCTTCAATACCGGCATTGGATTCAAGCCTGAGCATGCTGGGGACATACTCGCAACACAAGTATATCGCGTTGTGTCCTTCCCCCTACAAATAAGTAAATGAATTCATAAAATGTTTTTTGTTGATGTTATTTGGTTTTTCGAGACAGGGTTTCTCTGTGTAACAGCCCTGGCTGTCGTGGAACTAGTTCTGTAGACCAGACTGGCCTTGATCTCATTGAGATCCACCTGCCTCTGCCTCTTGAGTGCTGGGATTAAAGGTGTGAACCACCCCACCCACCCCTGACTAATAAAATACTGTTTAAAGGATAGAAGCCAAGAGGTGGTGGCACACAGCCAGCACCTGAGAGGAAGAGCCAGCTGGATCTCTGATAGAAAAATACTATCAGGCCATCCAGGACTAAGACCCTGTCAAAGAAGGGGGGAGGGGAGAGGGAGAAGGAGGAGGAGAAGAAGACCAAAGAAAAGAAGCAGAAGCCAGCGGTCTGGCCAGTTTGTTGGGGCTGCCTGTCATCCTGGCACTTGGGAGGCTGTGACAGGAAGATCAGAAATTGGAGGTCACCCTGTCTCAAAAAGAAAAAGACAAATAAATAAATAAATAATAAATTTAAAAAAGAAAAAGAAAAAGACAGTGAATTGTGTGCCACGTAACCTGATGTGGCACAGGAACCTGTGCCCTCTGGGACAGTCTGAGGGTGGAGTCCATTTTTCCCAGGCTTGGAGTCTTGAGGCATGTTGGGGCGGTGGGAGGTTGAACCTGCCTGCCTGGTCTGACCAGAGACTCAAGTCTGGGCTTGGCATTTAAGGCTACAAGGGTGGAGCTGGGCTCTGGCCTCTCCAGCCCCAGCTGCAGGGCTGGCTTAGGGTAGAAGCACAAGAGACAGGCAGTTTGTGTATACACCACCACCCAGGGAGGGCTACGGGGTGGCAAGAAAGAGAAAAGGAGAAGGCCTGCTCTGAGATGTAGACCTCACTCCTGCAGGAGGAAAAATCAGCACCTTTCTCCCTTCCTTCCTTCTTTCTTTTTCATCTTGTTTTTGTTGTTGTTTTGTTTTGTCTGAGACTGGATTCCCTGGCTGTCCTGGAACTCACTCCGTAGACCAGGCTGGCCGTGAACTGGGAGATCCGCCTGTCTCTGCCTCCTGAGTGCAGGGATTAGAGGCATAAACCACCACCAACTGATGTTTAGGTTTTATCCTGTAGCCCAGGGTAGCACCTGCTGCCTGGGTGCTGAATTTACAGGTCAGCATTCCACAAGCACAAGGCAGAGATGGCACAGAAGGAACAAGAGAGAGAGGAACAAGAGAGAGATTTTCTTCTGGTAAGTGGTGCACATTTATAATCCCAGAAGTTGGAAAGTAGGAACAGGAGGCTCAGAAACCCAAAGTCTTCTTGTCTGCATCATACAGTCAAGGCCCCAAAGGGCACTATGAGGAGGTGTGGTCTTGTTGGAGGAAGTGTTTCACTGTGGAGGTGGACTTTGAGGTCTCACGTAGGCTCAAGATGCCACCTAGTGTCCCAGTCCACTTCCTGTTGCCTTCTGATCAAGATGTAGCCAGCCCAGGTCTGCCTGCATGCTGCCATGCTCCCCACCATGAGGATAATGGACCAAATCTCTGAAACCATAAGCTGCCGCCTCAATTAAATGTTTTTCTTTTCTAAGAGTTGCCATGGTTATGGTGTCTCTTCACAACAATAGCTATCCTAACCAAGACAGGCTACATGACTCCCCCACCTAAAACAAAAACAAAACACAAGTCAGGCATGGAATCACACCTGCATTCTAAGCACCAGGGATACGAAAGCAAGGGGATCATGTCAAGAGCAGGCAGACCTACATGACCAGACCCTGTATCAAAATACAAGGGCTGGGCATGGTGATGCAGGACTTTAATCCAGCACTTGGGAGGCAGAGGCAGGTGGTGAGTTTGAGGTTAGCCTGATCCACAGAGTAAGGCCCAGGATAGCCAGGGCTATGCAGAGAGAACCTGTCTGTCTTAGGGTTTCTATCATGAAGACACACAATAACTCTTATAAAAGAAGGCATTTAACTGGGGCTGGCTTACAGTTCAGAGGGTTGGTTTTATGATGTTTTAAAAATGCTGCAGGATCCTCGGCAGCAGTAGGCAGGCAGCGTGCTCTGGGAGCAGCCAGTCTCAGGCAGAGATGGCTGCCAGTCCCCAAGCAGTGGCTGGTCCCGGGCAGGCTGGTCCCAGCGAGGCCTGGGGTGTGAGCAGGCAGCGGGTAGAAGGCACATGGACAGACATATCATACAGAATAGAATTGGAAATTTATTACTTAGAGGAGAGTGAGAGAGAGAGAGTGGGGGAGAAGGAGAAGAGAAAGGAGACAGAGAAGGGAGCAGGAGAGAGGGAAACGCATGTGCCAAAAGGAACAGTGAGAATCAAGAGGAGGGCAGGGGTATCTGGGAGTGGGCGTGGCTTGTCTCTTAAAGAGCGAAAAGTTAGTCCATGGCAAGAAGTCCATTGTCATGCTGGCAGACATGGTGCTGGAGAGGTAGCTGAGAGTTCTGTATCTGGATCTGAGACCTCAAAGCCCATCGCCAGTGACAGGCTTCCTCCAACAAGGGCACACCTGTTCCAACAAGGCCACACCTCCTAGCTGTACCACTCCCTATGAGCTTATGGGGACCATTTTTATTCAGATCACCCCACTGTCTCACAAAAACAAAAATCAAAACAAATAGAAACAAAACAAGGGTTGGAGAGATGGTCTGGCAGGTAAGAGCACTCACTGCTTTTGCAGAGGACCTGAGTTTAGTCCAGTGCAGGCATTGCAGCTGACAAAGGGCTGTAACTCCTGTTTCAAGGGAGTTAGTGCCTTCTTCTGACTTCTGAGGGTTCGTTCTCATGTATCTGGTGCACATACATGCAGGCAAAACATGTACATGTATCAAAACAAATAAAGCTTTAAAACAAACTAACAAAAACTCTCACATCAGGGGCTGGAGGGATGGCTCAGTGGTTAAGAGCATTGCCTGCTCTTCCAAAGGTCCTGAGTTCAATTCCCAGCAACCACATGGTGGCTCACAACCA
>NW_004949188.1:1305318-1308438 GCF_000317375.1 Microtus ochrogaster
CTGAGTTCAATTCCCAGCAACCACATGGTGGCTCACAACCATCTGTAATAAGGTCTGGTGCCCTCTTCTGGCCTGCAGGCATACATGTAGATAGAATATTGTATATAAAATAAATAAATATTTTTTAAAAACCTCTCATATCATACTAGCCTTTCTTGTTGACATGTGGGGAGAGAGATTCTATTCTCTAGGTACGTGAGAAAGAAGTTCCAGATCCCAAAGAAAGAAGCCATCACTCCAATTAGTGTCTGGACAAGGTGAAACTTTGCTTCTGACCCGAAGGGCGCGTGCCTCACAAACACAAGAACAAGCACACGAGACAGCAAATGCACTTGGTTCCTATTCTAATGCTGGTGGAGACTAATGCCTGTAGCCTGAAGGGAAACCCCAAGCACCCCAAAAGGGTAGCTCCAGTGACTTGCTCAGCTCATGCTGGACTATAAGATTGCTGTTGGGTATTTTCAGCATTCCTCAGGAACCTCTGAAATGGTTTCTGCCAGCAAGAACCCCTTCCTTAGCTCTGGCTCCCTACTGACACATACCTATGGTGCGTGCCAAAGTCAGTGCTAGCCTCCACTCTCCCAGTTCCTATTCACATCCTGGCCCTTCCCACCTCTTCCTCAACCCTAAACTCCCAGGCTGCTCCCATTCACAGATCCCTCCCTGCAGCTACTCATCTCCCCTCCCCCGCCAGAACCCACATGACTGTTCTCATGCCCAGCTTCTCTAATACTGGCCATGTTAAGGAGAGCAAAATATCCATACAAAGCCTTTACAAGCAGGAAGATAAAACATTTGAATTCCTTATTTTAGAAGTTTTGCTGCTGGTGGTGGTACACATCTTTAATTCCAGCACCCAGAGGCAGAAGCAGGCAGATCTCTAAATTCAAGGCCAGCCTGATCTACAGAGTGTGTTCCAGGACAACCAGGACTATACAGAGAAGCCCTGTCTGGGAGCGAGGGGGGACTTTTATTTTTATAGTATTTGACAGAGCCAGGTGGGGGAGGACAAAAAAGACTTATATTTAATGTTTATTACAGGTCTTGCTTGGGAAGAAATAATCTGGGTTTCTTTGACTAGCTTGGATGAAATTGAAGGGCCTATTAAAATCAGATAGACCTCAGTTCTGAGTCCTCCCAATGCCCTTCAGGACAAGCAGCTCTAAAAGCCAAGGGTGTGATACTCTGGATGGGTCATAGCAAGTCCTCCACACAAGCAGAAAAGCAAGGTGTCAGGGCTGACACAGTGACTCAGTGAACAAAAAGCACTTGCCACAGAAGTCTAGAGTCCCAAGTTCAGTCCCTGGGGCTCATATTCAAGGCGGAAGGGATAAGAGAATTCCTATAAACAAGTGTCTGACAGGTGTTCAACTGATTGGAATGTTAAGGTCTACTCAGACTTTGGAATACTGAGGGAACCTAATTACAGTTTATCTCGCGTGGCCTTTAGCCTACGAAACAGCTATTCCTCAGCCACCTCTGTGTCAGACCTAACACCTGACAGATAAAACGTTTAGAATGTATAGCTAACAGAAGCCTATTCTCCACCAGGCAGCATCTGAGGCCCACAGATGCGACTTCGCCACCTGATGAAACTGCCTACTTAATTTTCCACCAATGTTTTGTTGTTGTTCTTGATTTTTTGAGACAGGGTTTCTCTGTGCCGCTCTGGCTGTCCTGGAACTCACTCTGTGGACCAGGCTGGCCTCAAACTCAGAGATCTGCCTGCCTCTGCCTCCTGAGTGCTGGGATTAATCACCTGCCTCATCAATGTATTTTTAAACACATAATTTATTAGTATTTTATGTTTGTTGGTATTTTTTGCCTTAATATATATTTGTGTGAGGGTATCAGAAGCCCTTGAACTGGAGATGCAGACAGGTATGAGCCATCATGTAGGTGCTAGGGATTGAACCTGGGTCCTCTGGGAAAGCAGCCAGTGCTCACAACTGCTCGAGCCACCTCTCCAGCCCCACCACCAATGTATTTCGAAAGTGCCTTGATTTATGACTTCCTTTGTTCTGTTCCTATAAAAAAAAAAAAAACTCCATGAAGTTACTTCCATGCTGGAACATCATATTTGGGGAAGCATAAATATACTTTCCTGGTCCATGGTCACTTAGCTTTAGCTCCAGGGCAAACTATCTCCTTTATCCCTCTGAGTGAGAGCTGTGGGCTTTTTGTTTGGTTTAGTTTATTTATTATTTATTTTTGTTTTTCAAGATAGGGTTTTTCTTGGCTGTCCAGAAACTTGTTCTATAGATCAGGCTGGCCTGAACCCAGATTCCCCTGGAGTGCTGGGATTAGAGACAGGGAGCGCTGAAAGAGCTGTGTTTGTGTGTGTATGTTTGTGTGTGTAGGCAGTGTGTGTGTTTGTGTATGTGTGTTTGTGTGTGTGTGTGTTTGTGTGTGTAGGCAGTGTGTGTGTGTTTGTGTGTGTGCGTGTAGGCAGTGTGTGTGTGTTTGTGTGTGTGTGTGTGTGTGTGTGTGTAGGCAGTGGGGGGGCAGGGGAGACAAGGGAGAGAATAGACTACACAAGGCTGTCCCTGGACCTTCCAGGTGCACAGCATGGCATGTGCACACCTCCCACATGCCCCCGCTCCCAAGAACATTTCATTTATTTATTTATTTATTTAATTTTTTTTTTATCTTCTTTGGTTTTTCTTTTTTCTTTTTTTTTTTTTGGTTTTTCAAGACAGGGTTTCTCTGTGGTTTTTGGAGCCTGTCCTGGAACTAGCTCTGTAGACCAGGCTGGTCTCGAACTCACCGAGATCCGCCTGCCTTTGCCTCCCAAGTGCTGGGATTAAAGGCGTGTGCCACCACCACCCGGCTCTTCTTTGGTTTTTCAAGACAAGATTTCTCTGTATCTTTGGTGCCTGTCCTGGAACTAGCTCTTGTAGACCAGGTTGGCCTCGAACTCAGAGATTTGTTGGGATGAAAGGCATGCACCACTACCACCCAGCTAACATTTTGGGTTTGTTTTGTTTTATTTTGTTTTGTTGTTTTTTTAAAGGAAGGGCCTCACTGTGTATTTCTGTCTATCCTATAACTCTCTGTGTAGACCAGGATAGCCTTGAACTCACAGTGCTCCACTTACTTCTGCCTTCTGTGTGCTGGGAT
>NW_004949188.1:1308833-1311096 GCF_000317375.1 Microtus ochrogaster
AGTGCTGGGATTAAAGGCGTGCGCCACCATCGCCCGGCAACAAATAAAATCTTAAAAAGAGAAAAGAAAAAGAAAGTGGAGGAAGTGTAGAAATAGAAGGCCTTGCTCAGCGAGCTTCCCTTAGCCACTCCCCCAAAGCGGTTCACTCTGGCAGCAAAAGTGAGAGAGCCTCACTCAGTAGCACAGACCAGGTGCTGGGTTCTTGGGGCAGCAGCCTGGGCAGCCGTGCTCCTTCTCCCTCGGTGGGACCTGGTTTCCTATCCAGCTCATGTCAGAAGGGAATTCCACATGACAACACTTTGAAAATTCAGTAGACAACTGGAATTGATGGTGCACACCTGAAATCTCAATACTTGTGGATCTGAGGCAGAAGGATTGCCATGAGTTAAGGAGAGAGCTGTGATTAATCCCTGCAATTAGGTTGTGTCAGGAGGATATGTAACAGCTCTGCTGTCCTGGAACTCTGTAGACCAGGCTGACCTTGAACTTGCAGAGCTTTGCCTGCTGGAGGTCATCCGTGCGTAGACTTCAAGGGCTAAATGAGATCCTACCTCAAAATCAAGCAAATGGGGCTGGAGAGATGATTCAATGTTTAAGGGCACTGGCTGTCCTCCTGAAGGACAAGATTGGATTCCCAACACCTACTCAGTCGTTCACAGGCACCTGCACCTGTAACTCCAGGTCCAGGTCATCTGATGCCCATTTTCTTACCTCCGAGGACACCAGACATGCAAGTGATGCCCAGACATACATGCAACAAAACATCCACACACAGAGAAAAAAATTAAAAAACAAACAAAAAACAAGCCAGGTAGTGGTAGCACATGCCAGCACCCAAGACAGAAGCAGGTGTGTCTCTGTGAGTTCAAAGCCAGCCTGGTCTACAAAGCAAGTTCCAGAACACCCAGAGCTGTCACACATAGAAACCCCATCTCAGAAAAACAAACAAACAAATGAGAACAACCGAGTGCTACTCAGGGAGTTCCAGATGAGTCATGGTTACCCTAGCTCTAAGATAAAATGAAAACAAAATCTAAAAACTCTTCCAGTTGATCAGAATGCTTCTGGTAGTTATCACTGGACTCTTGTTGCCGCTAATCACTGCCCCATGCGCCATGCAGTGTACTAAATACACTGCTATTTCTTTTGGGAAGAAAAAAACAAAAAGAATCGTAAAGAAGAAAGAGAGAGAAGGGAAAGAAAAGCCCAGAAGCTGTCTGTAAAGTCAGTCTCCCAGGAAAGTCCCCAGTACCTCAGGACTGGGTATAGTCTCCGATGCCCCTCCCAGCACTTGACCCTGCAGGTAAGAAAGTCCCTGGACTCCTACCCTGCCCCACCCTAGTTAGAGAGCTGCAGCTTCTCTGGGAGTCACTGTAATTGCAAGCTCATAGGAGTTTCTGGGAACCAAGAGGCAAGGTTCATGAGGGAGCAAGGGCCAAGAGCCCTCAGGTGACGAGGTCAGGAGCAAGCAGACCTCAACCAAGCCCTGATGTGTACCTGGCAGTCTAGTCTCTCAGGTCTAATGGGCCAAACACGTGAATTCAGGCTTTTCCGTGTGGCAGGCCACAGTTAGGCTGCTAACCTAGACACCAACCAAGAATGAGAGATTCAGCCGGGCGGTGGTGGCGCACGCCTTTAATCCCAGCACTCGGGAGGCAGAGGCAGGCAGATCTCTGGGAGTTCGAGGCCAGCCTGGTCTATAAGAGCTAGTTCCAGGACCGGAACCAAAGCTACAGAGAAACCCTGTCTCAAAAAACCAAAAAAATAAAATAAAAAAATTTAAAAAAAAAATGAAAAAAAAAAAAGAATGAGAGATTCGGTAACCCCTCTCTCTAGTCCTTTTTATTTGTGTTTTGAGGCTGGATCTCATGCAGTCCAGACCTGGACTCACTATGTCTTGAAGATTTGGGCCTCCTGCCTCCACCTCCCAAGTACTGAGGTTACAGGCTTCCCTAAGAACACAAGTTCTCAAAGTTCTCGGGCCTTTCTTTCTTTCTTTCTTTCTTTCTTTCTTTCTTTCTTTCTTTCTTTCTTTCTTTCTTTCTTTCTCTCCTTTTTCAAGACAGGATATCTCTGTGTAATAATCCTCACTGTCCTGGAACTTGCTTAGTAGCGCAGGCTGGCCTTGCAGTGGAGAGACCGCTGTGTGTGTCTGTGGAGAGACTGCTGTGTGTGTCTGTGGAGAGACCACTGTGTGTGTCTGTGGAGAGACTGCTGTGTGTGTCTGTGGAGAGGAGACCGCTGTGTGTGTCTGTGGAGAGAC
>NW_004949188.1:1311836-1318224 GCF_000317375.1 Microtus ochrogaster
CTGCTGTGTGTGTCTGTGGAGAGGAGACCGCTGTGTGTGTCTGTGGAGAGACCGTTGTGTGTGTCTGTGGAGAGACCGCTGTGTGTGTCTGTGGAGAGACCGCTGTGTGTGTCTGTGGAGAGACCGCTGTGTGTGTCTGTGGAGAGACCGCTGTGTGTGTCTGTGGAGAGACCGTTGTGTGTGTCTGTGGAGAGACCGTTGTGTGTGTCTGTGGAGAGACCGCTGTGTCTCTGCAGTGATGGGATCCCAGGTCGTAACCATTATTTTCTTTTCCTTAATTAATTTTCTCTCGTTGTGCTCAGCAACATGAGTTTGGTTTTACTCAAACAGCAGTCACTCAACAAACAAATGCCTTTGTCCTCTTTGGGCCTGTGGGCCGCGTGTGCACGAACTGGCCTTGTGAGAGGTTTTCACGCTGAGGAGACTAAGGCACCCAGGGGAAGGATCTAAGAAACTGGCAAGATCAAGAAAGCAGAGGTGCCCTGTAGTGCAAGAGGGCTTCCTGACCTGAGAACCTGAGGTGAGGCTGCGGAGAGCCTTAGTAAGAGCCCCAGCAGCTTGCGCAGGAGACTGCAGCCAGGGCACTGGTCGGAACCCAGCACCCTCCTTCAGCCCCGAATCTAAGAGGATGAAGGCGTTTGCTGAACTGGAGCTTACTCACCTTGTCCCTGTAAAATGGGGCTAAGTGTGACAGGGGCTCCAGTCTGTAGTTACAGCCAAGGTTAAAGGAATGTCGGGATTGTAGGCCCGGGCTACAGTGTGAGACCCTGTCTCCAAAACCAGAAAGGAATATTTGTATGTTCAGTGACAGAGGTTTTTTTTAGGATTTATTTGTTATATACACAGCAGGTTTGCCTGCACACCAGAAGAGGGCATCAGATCTCAGTACAGATGGCTGTGAGCCACCATGTGGTTGCTGGGAATTAAACTCAGGACCTCTGGAAAAGCAGTGAGTGCTTTAACCTCTGAGCCATCTCTCCAGCCCCCAATAGAGGTTTTTTTTGGGGAGGGGGGCTGGAGAGATGGCTCAGCAGTTAAGAGCATTGTCTGCTCTTGTCTCATGCCTCAGAGTTAGAGAATTACAGGGGAACGCGACGTGACTGCACCCTAAACTATTCACTGTTTGAGGCTTTTTGTTCCCTGGTTAGTGAGATGTTGAATTTGGAAAGGAATCTGGAGACTAAACTATGTTTTTGAAGGTTTTTGACACAGGGTCTCACTATGAAGTCTGGCTGGCTTCGAATTGACTATCTAAACCAGGCTGACCTAAAATTCAGAAATCCACTATCTCTGTCTCCTGAGTGCTGGGATTAAAAGTGGAACCACTATACCTAGCCCAATGACAAGAAGATTCTCTCTCTCTCTCTCTTTCTTTTTGTTTGAGACAAGGTCTATTATATAGCTCTGACTATCCTGGAACTTCACATGTAGACCAGGCTGGTCTCAAACTCATAGAGATCTGCTGTGCTAGGATTTTCGATTTGCGTGTATATGTATGTGCGTAGGTTTCTGCAGTGGGTGTAGTTTCCCTTCAGGCCCAGAAGAGATTCCCAGACAGATTCCCCTTTACAGACAGTTGCTGTGACTCCAGCTCAGGTCTTCTATAAGGATGTCCCTTGCTGAACTGTCTCTGAAGCCCATTTTCCTTTTGTTAATAAGCTGTCTCCTCTTCTTCTAACCTGTGGGCTTGGTCCTGGAACACAAGAACCCAGCTACTTCCTCAGCATGTGGCCTGCCACAGTGGGATTTCCTTGGCTCCGTTCCTTTCTGGTTGAAGTGATAAGGACCAGAATTGAGACAAGAGCAGGGAGGCCATACTTTGAGCAGAACCACATCATGCAGCCCTCTTGACCCTGCTCCGGGTTTTCTGTATTTAAACCTAAAATGTGCTGGGCCGGGTGCCCCACATCTTCAATGGCAGATGAATGTAGGGTTCCTAGACCCTTTGTTCTTTTCAGTGAGGTAATTAAATCCCTTCTCCATGTGTAGTCTAGACCAGGACTCTACACTCTGACTTTTTTTCTTGAGACAGTTTCTCAAGAACCTGCGGCTGGGCTGACAACCAGTCGGCCCCAGGGATCACCCGGTATTCACCCCTCACAGCCCTGCAAATTTTTCCCTGTTTTTGACATTGTGCTGGGATTCGAACTCAGGTCCCTATGTATGCTTGCACACTAAGACTGCTGGGCCATTTTCACACCTCTGACTCATTACTTTAGTTGACATGTTGAGACAGGTGGCTGAGCCTGGCCACTTGGGGGTTGCAAGGTCTCGACTTTGGCGCTAAAACTCAAGCTACCAACCCAGCCCAGTACACTCCCGAAGCCACGGAAGGGAATCCAGCTGACCGCAGGCTCCTTTGTCCTCATCAGTTTCCAAAACGAGGAGAGCCCCCCCTCCCGAAAGAGGCCAGGCCTTGGAGGGGCTTCCCAAGGCCGCCTTCAGAAGCAAGGGTTAACAGGATGCCTGTTCCACCACCCGCCACAGAGACTTTATTGTTCTCCAGTCTGTCTCCTCCTCCTCTTCCTGGAAGACCCTCCCAGGAGCCCCTTCAAAGGGGCCCCGCTCTTTCTCCAGGCCAGCCCTTGGGGAGGGCAAACAGGAAAAGGAAACCCAGCAGCCAGGCGCGGGCTGGAAAGGTGGGGGCACGCCTGTCACTGCATGGTCCGGGACAGCCCATGAGTTGGAGGAGCCCTCCCCCAGTTTCCATCTGGAAGCCAGAAGGTTTTGGTCTGTGGCTTTCGGGTACCGGGGAGAACCTGCCTCCTCCCTTCCCCCACCACGCATCTAGAAATCCGAAAGCTTTTCACCTCCCCTTCGGTCCTACTTCAGATCTCTACTACAGAGATCTGGAAGCCTTTTCGGACCGGCTGACCCGGTGGGGTGGCCTGGGCTCGTGGGTGGGCTCAGGGAAAGAACTGGGAGCGTCTCTGGGAGCCCCCCCCCCCCGAGACCCGCAGGGCTAGGGCGAGCAGCTGGAGGCCAGATGTGAGTGGACGGGCTAGGGAGGAAATTAATTGGTGCCAGTTGGGTGGCGGCGGCGGGCTGGAAAGGCAGGGCCCTGGGGGAGGGGTCGCTCAGTGCCCAGATTCTTAGCTGGGAGGAGGGGTGGCCTTGGGGCCCACAGGCCTGGAAACTGAAGGCTGTCGGAAAACTAGAGGCGCAGGGAGGGGCCGTGAACTGAGAGGAAGGGTCGGTCAGACAGAAAGGAGGACGTATAGGACCTTAGCTTCTCTGGACACGATTTTGAGGAGACCCAAGCTCAGCTTAACAGGCTACTGGGTAAACTCTCGTAGGGGAGCGTGGGCGTGGGTTTCCCAGGACACAGGTGTGACATGCTGGGTTCCCCCAGGCGCCGGCAGGAGCGTTAGCAGCCCTCAAAGCCACACTGGGCATCTGAGTCTCACGCTCTCGCAAACCTGTCAGTTCCACCTCTGCCCGCTCTGGGCCTCCAGACCCTCCCTCCCGCGCTGCAAGGGCCCACGCTCGCGACCTTGTGGCGCGCTCGGGAGTTGGAGGGGGATCCCCTGGCCACCGCAGGAGCCGCTCGAGAAGAGGGGCCAGGAGTTCCCGGAAGGCGCAGGTTACTGCACGCAAGGGCGAAGTCTGCACGTCCCACCCTGTCTCTGGGTGACGTAAGCGTCCCCCTAGAACTGTTGACTGACTCCTGGGCTCCGGAACTCCGCCCCTGACTTGTTTCCTCGCCGAGTCAAGTGCGGGCTCCACCCCGCGAACTGCTAGCCAGGTTCTGCAGTCTCGCCGCCTTAGGCCAGTGGGGCTCGCCGGAGCCCAAGAACTCTGGAAACCAGTCTGGACACTTCCTCCTTCAGACTAGTCACGACCTGTGGCCTGGCCCATCCCCGACTGCAGAAGCTGACCTCGATGCCATCTGTTCTTTAAACAGGAGAGGGGAATTATGTCTATTCCCTCGCTTTCCTGCAAGTACATCCTCCCTCAGTTTCCTCATCTACGAAAAGAAAAGGGGCGGGGGACATCAATGTCCTGGGAGAGATAGGAGAGAGGCAGTGGTGGCACGTGCCTTTAATCCCAGCACTCAGGAACAGGTGGGATCTCTGAGTTCCAAGCCATCCTGGTCTATAAAGTGAGTTCCAGGACAGCCAGGGCTACACAAAGAGACCCTGTCTAGAACCACAGCCCCCCTCTCCTGCCACCAAAAGAAGCACTTACTGCTCTTGGTAAGGATATGAATTCCTCTCACAACATCTGGAATTTCCGTTCAGGGGATCCAATGCCTCTTCGTACTTCTGAGAGCTCCTGCAAGCACGCAATGCATGCACATACACTCAGGCACACTTCTCCACGATGATATGAACAATAATAATCAGACCAGTGTGGTGGCGACTGCATTCTAGTAATCCCAGCTAGTGGGAAAGCTGAGGCAGAAGAGACCAGGGTTCAAGTCCTGTCTATGCTACACTGGACAAATTAGTAAGCCAAAATCACAAACTAAATAAACAAATAAATAGAAGAAAGGAAGGAGACTGGGAGACTAGGGATGTAGTTGAGTTGTGGATCCCTTACCAGAATGTGGAAGGCCCTGAGTTCTGTCTCTGAGACTGGACATGAAGCTCAGTAGGTAAAGCCCATGCCTAGCATATATGAGTCTTGGTCACATCTGTAATTTAGTACTCAGGAGGAGGAGCATAAGTTGAAGTCTATCCTCTGTTACATAGTGAATCTGAGGCCACGCTGGGCCACATGAGACCTCGTTTCAAATACAAAACAAGCAGAAAAAGACCCCAGAGTTGAGAGTAACAGTCCACTTAAAATTTGCCAAGATGAGTGAATTTCTGCAAGTTCAAGACCAGCTTGGTCTAGATAAGGAATTCCAGGTCAGCTGGGGCGACACAGTGAGATCTTGTTTCAAAAAACAACCACACAACACAAAAATCAGACAAAGCAAGTGTGGTGGCTCCGTGTAGTTAAACTCAGTGGGTGAAAGGCGGTCCTGCTGGCCTCTGTGACTCCCTCGGTGGGCAGAAAGCGGCCCTGCTGGCTTCTGTGACTCCATAGCTTGAGATCCTGCTTCAAAAAACGAAACACAGGGGGCTGGAGAGATAGCTCAGAGGTTAAGAGCATTGCCTGCCCTTCCAAAGGTCCTGAGTTCAATTCCCAGCAACCACATGGTGGCTCACAACCATCTGTAATGGGGTCTTGTGCCCTCTTCTGGGCTACAGGCATACACACAGACTATTGTATACATAATAAATAAATAAATATTTAAGAAAACAACAAAAAAAAGAAACACAAAAATGAACACAAAAACACCCAAGAAAAGCATTAAAGGGACATCCCCCTCCCCCGTTCATCCCTCTTCTGCCTCTCTCCCTTCCCTTTCTTCCTCCTCCTTCTCTTCTACTCCCCCATTCTCTCTCCCCTTCCCCCCCACCTCTCCATAACCCCTTACTCTTATGCTGTTCCCAATGCCCACTAAATACATTCTATATCCATCCCCCAAAAAAGGACAAACCTCAAAAGAAGTTACATACGGACATTAATTCACCAAAAGCAACTTTGCATTCTGAGATGAATAGCTAGATCATTTTCTAAAAGAATCATTATTTTTTTCTGCTTTGCAACTAAAGGACCTTTTTTTAAAATTGATATTTATTGAGCTCTACATTTTTCTCTGCTCCCCTCCCTGCCTCTCCCCTCCCCCCTTCAATCCTCTCCCAAGGTCCCCATGCTCCCAATTTACTCAGGAGATTTTGTCTTTTTCTACTTTCTACTTCCCATGTAGATTAGATCTATGTAAGTCTCTCTTAGTGTCTTCATTGTTGTCCAAGTTCTCTGGGAAGGATTTATTATTTTTAATTATGTGTAACTGTGTGTGTGTGTGTTCCTGTGAGTGCTGGTGCCTGCAGAGGCCAGAGGCATGGAATCCTCTGAAACAGGAGCTAAAGATGGTTGTGAGCTGCCTTACAGGGATATGGGTGCTGGGAACTGAAGTTGGCTTCTCTGGAAGAGCAGTATAAGCTCTTAGCTGCGGAACCATCTCTCCAGCCCCCAGTAATGGTCATTAGTAATGATTGTGTTTAATTTGTTCTTAATCACTTCCTGAGCGTTTGTAATTTATGTAACCAGTAAACCAGATCCCAGCACAGCACAGAAGCAGGGGCTGCCTAGAACCATTCCCAGTAAGGCTGGAAGACCAGAAGTTCAAGGTCATCTTGGCCACACAGCCAGTTTCTGACCTGTGCTATGTGAGATTCTATTATAAAAAAAGGAAACAGGGTCTAGCTAAGTATGTGGCTCTGTTTCTGTTTCTAAGGCTGATGTGGGAATGATTTCTTATTAATAAAGAAACTGCCTAGGCCCATTTCATAGGCCAACCCTTAAGTAGGCGGAGAAAACAGAACAGGATGCT
>NW_004949188.1:1321669-1343410 GCF_000317375.1 Microtus ochrogaster
GAGTTCGAGGCCAGCCTGGTCTACAAGAGCTAGTGCCAGGACAGGCTCCAAAGCTACAGAGAAACCCTGTCTCGAAAAAACTAAAAAAAAAAAAAAAACTAAAAAAAAACTAAAAAAAAGGGCAGGAGTTCACTTGAGAGGTAGAGGTAAGTGAATGTGTGTCTGTGAGTCAAGGCCAGCCTGGTTTACGAAGCAAATTCCAGCCTGGTCTACAGAGCAAGTTCCAGAATGGGCTATGCAGAGAAACCTTGTCTTGGGAAAAAAAATCAAAAAACAGGAGTTGCATCTCCAGTGTCCACATGGTAAAGAAGAGAACTGACTCCCATCAGCTGTCCCCTGCACTCAGAACACTCACTGCCACACCCCAGATAATTAAGTTTGTGTATGTTTGTGTGTGCGGGCATGTGAGGGTTAGAAGACACCTTGGAGGAACCAATTCCTCCTTCCACCCTACGGGTCATGGGGACCGCACTGAAGTGCTCAGGCTCCCTGCAGTCTCTTCACCTGCCAGCCCTAGCAAACAAACAAACAAACCTTTACAAGTTAAAAGCAGGGATGGGCAGTGGCCCCTTTAATCCCAGCACTCGGGAGGCAGAGGCAGGGGGATCTCTGTGAATTCCAGGCCAGCCTGGTCTACTGAGTGAGTTCCAGGACAGCCAAGGCTACACAGAGAAACCCTGTCTGGAATGCCCCCTCCCCGAATCCCCTCAAAAAAAAAAAACACCTTAAAAGCAGGGGATGGAGAGATGGCTCCACAGTTAAGAGCGCTGGCCAGAGGACCAGAGCTTGTTCTCCAGAACTAACATGGCAGCTTACACCATCTGTAACTTCAGTTATGGGGAATCTGATGCCCTCTTCTGGCCTCTGATGACACCAGCTACCCATGTGATGGTATATGTACATGCATGCAAGCAATACACTCATACACAGAAGATAAATCTTAAAAGTTCTTTTAGAGTCCATAAATGTACATCTTTAGGAGAGTTAAGCAGACATTTGCGCAGCTATCTCTGCACATGTCCATAGCACATGCACAGCAGTCACAGTGGAGAATGGCTGGCAAACGAGGACCTTAGACACACGTGTGCTACACGGCTGATGAACCCACAAGACGTGATGTGGCACGAGAAGCCTGACATAAAGCGGTTAGGCTGTGAAGGAGTCCCCTCACATGAGCTGTCTGTGCTCTAAGGCAAGACACAAAGTAGATGCTTGCTGTCTGCAGCCTGGGGAAGAAGGTTGGGAGATTTTGAGACTAGGAAGGGTAATCGTTATATCACTGGAATTGTGTGATTTGGAATGGAGTGGAGATAGGTCAGTCCACTGAGAGCTTGCATGTAAGCAGGATGACTGGAGCTCCATCCTCAGACGGAGCACTTCAACTACAATACCCAGAAGGTGGTGTTCCAAGACAGTCCGGGGCCCAAGAGACAGTATCTCTCTTCTTAGAATTTATTTATTATTACTTTATATGCATTGGTGTTATGCCTTCATGTGTGTCTATGTGAGGGTGTCAGAAGCCCTGGAGGTACAGACAGTTGTGTGCTGCCATGTGGGTGCTGGGAATTGAACCCTGGCCTTCCAAAAGAGCAGTCAGTGCTTCTTTTTTTTTTTTTTTTCCGTTTTTAAGACATGGTTTCTCTGTGTAACTTTGTAGCCTGTCCTGGAACTCATTCTGTACACCAGGCTGGCCTCGAACTCATGGAGATCCACCTGCCTCTGCCTCCCAAGTGCTGGGATTAAAAGCATCCAGGACCAGCCTCTAAACTGCCTCTCCAGCCTGGGACAGTATGTCTTAAAATAACACAATATGCGCATAAACCTCTACAATAAATAAATACAAAGGCCCTGTACTGAAACTAATGGGCTGATTCCAGACCTCGCAAACAGTCTTGTACTTTTACTTTTGGGGGGGAGGGGAGGTGCTGGGGACGGAACCTTTAGCACCTCCCTCAGCAGCAAGGCTGGCTTCCGATTCAGGGGTGTTTATGATTCAGAGAGACTTTCCGGTAGTTTTTCTGAAAGTTAAGGTTACTCATCTAGCATTTCCTCAGTAATCACAGGGCTTTGAGTGTCTTCAAAAGGTCTCATGCAGCCGGGCGGTAGTGGTACCTGCCTTTAATACTAGCATTCGGGAGGAGACAGAAGCAAGTGGATCTCAGTGAGTTCGAGGCCAGCCTGGTTTATAGAGTGAATTCCAGGACAGGCTCCAAAGCTACAGAGAGAAACCATATCTCAAAAAACAAACAACAACAAAAAGGTCTCATAGAATCTAGATTGGCCCCAAACGGCGAAGCTATGAATGACCTTGAACCTCCTGGGGTTACCACACACACCCTATTTAATACTGATTTATTATGAGACACTCTAGGTTAGACTTGAACTCTCAAGTGTTGGGAGTACAGGTTCTGATAATGACAATTTTTCATGTAGCTGGTTTCCTCCTAAGAAAAGGTTAGCACGTGTAGGGAACAGGGTTTCAGTCCCCACCCCACAGCGGCTGCGGCACCGGAAGCCAGAGTCCGAATGGGGGTCGGGCAAACCACTTCCCAGGGAAGGAAGGGCCCTGCGGTTCCTGGGACAGGATGTGCTCTAAGGCCCCCTCCCTAGCCACCAGGGACTTCCCAGGCCTGGCCACTTTCCTGTGTGCCCAAGAGCCCCCGAGAACTCAAGCATCTAGACTTAGTGACCGAGGCTAGGGATCCTTCAGATTTTCAACTAGGAATCAGGAGTTCTGGTAGCCGGGCTCCGCTGGGACTCCTGGTAGCGCTTGCTTTTACCCTTACTTCCCAGGAGCGAGGAGAGGCTGGGGGCTGGGATGCTCCAGGGAGTTTCGCTGTCTGCCCGCCACTCCACCGCAAACCCCCTCCTCCCACCCTCAGCCCCGGGGTCAGAAGAGGCCCGAGGGGGAGGGGCCAGCTGTCGGGCGCGCTTTCCTTAAGCCTCCCGCACCTGCGGTTCCTTTGTCCTTAGGGTCTCGAGGCTCCCTCACCCCCGTTCCGCCCTTAGGTTATGCCTAGAGCTTGTCGGAAACCAAAGGAGAGGAATTAGTTTACTACGTGTTGTTTGGATATCCCGCTGCTGGACGGGATCAAGGCTAACTACAGCTTGCGTGGACTTGGAACTAACCACGAAAACTAGGCTAGCTTCTAACTTAGAGATCCGCCCGCCTCTGCCTTGCTTTTTGCTTGGATTAAAGGCTGGTGGGCCTCTCTACCTTAGCTGAGAGGTAGAGCTCGATTAAGGCATGTGCCACAATGCCCGGCCTAGATAGGTAACTTATAAATTAGCACTCACTTATCAGCCTGAGCCATAAGCGGCACTAAAGAAATCGGATAAGGGCATGTTCAAAGTTCAGTCACCGCCACTCCACGCGTTCTAGTCGAGGGGAGGGAAAGAGAACGCAATCATTTAAAATTCTCCAGCTTCTCTTCAAACACTGCACCCAGTATCCCATAAATGTTGTAAACTTTCCCTACTCGCTGGGCCCCGGAGCGAGTATACTAATTTCTAAGGAATCCCCCCCAAGTCACAGGGTTAGCTTAAGCAGCAGCCTGCAAATTTAAGCTAAGAAATGGGGACCCGGCCTCCCTCCCTTTCGGCACCTGGTCAAACCAGTTCCCGAGGCTTAGGGAGCGGTTGCCAGTTCTGACCCTTTAACCCCGCCCCTCCCCCCTCCACAGAAGCAAGCCAGACAGCAGCGTTCTTTGCTCGGACGATCTTTTATTTTTCTAGCTGACATTGTAAAACGCCAAGTAGATGGGGGTTAAACACAACCCACCATAGGAAAGGTAAACAGACTTCATGAACGCGCTGGCAGAAAAAATTCCCTTCCTGCCCGACGAGGACAGCAACTGCGACCAGTCGTCCTGGCTGATCCACGCCGGGCGATCAGTCTATGCTGACAGTCCCGGGGGTCTCCAGACGCTCCGCTGACCGCACAAAGATTTGTTCGGTTCAGTTCAGGCTCTCAGCAGAAGGCCGGCTCAACCATAGCAGCCTGTGGGGGCGAGGTGACTCAAGTCACTTCCCAGTCCCTAGGGCGGGTCCACACCCTGGCCTCCTCCCAGGCCCCACACCCACGCAAGGCAACAGGAAGCACCCGCGTCTGCCCCATGACGCAACCAGGGCCGCTTGCACAAGCGTGCCACTTGTAGGGGCCGAAACGCGTCGGCTAGTGAAACGGCCTTGAAAGGGCAGCCAGGCCAAGAGAGTCCGACCCTGAGATTCAAGATCCAGGTGTCCCTTCTCCCAGCCAGGGAGGGGACAGTCCTTTAACAGCACCTTGCGGACGCACGTCTGGGAGAAGGCGCCCGCGCCGCCAGCTCCTCGGTCCTTCCCCCGGGCCTCTGGCAGCTCGGGCCGCGGCTCTTCTTCACGGGCCGCCGGCTTTCCCCAGCCGGCCCTGACCTCGGGTGTGCGTTTTCGGCTCCGGTGACGCCGCTGGGAGACCTCAGAAGGCGACCACGGCTCGCACGAGCACGCTGAGCATGTTGTCGGCCGGGCGGCAGGCTGGCTTGGCCTCACACGCGGGGGGCGCCGGCGGGGGAACGGCGGGCCCACAGTTCAGGAGACTGGAGAAGCGCCTTTGGAGGACGCTGGCGAGATTAGGGAAGGCACCTTCGGTTTGTGCGGGAGGAAGCTGCAGGCGATCGGCGATCTCCGACGTCTCCTCCCTCTCCACTTCTTCTAGACGGGCCTTCTTGCTTGGTACCAGTCCAACGTCACCGCCGTCGCTCAGGTCGCTGCTGCTCCGGCGCTTGCGGCTGACTCTGGCGGGGGACCGGTCACACAGCGCAGGGGTCTCCTGGACTCGCAGCACCTCCTCTTGCGTGTCCATGGGCTCCGGGGGCTGTTCGGCGTCGGGGGGCGCCGCTCTCACTGCGGCTTCGGCTTCCCGCGGTGGGTGCAGGCGAGGGTCAAGGGTCCGGCCGGGTGGCGGGAACTCGGGTTGGTGGGGCTCTACCTTGGCTGAGAGGTAGAGCTCCCGAGCGCTGCGCATGACAAGGGACAGCTGTAGGCTCCGGTGGAGACGCAAGCCACCTCGCTGCATGCGGGAGTGGTACATCTTCCACACCGACAGGGTCATGATGCGCTGCGCTTCTTTCTGCACTTCCATGCTTGCTCGACGAGAACGTAGAGGAGAGCCGGGAATGGAGTGAGACAGGCGGTGCTGCCCAGAGACCAAACTAATCAGGTACACTGCTAGAAGTTCCGGCGGGGGAAGCGTGCCGAAGCCTTTTAATATAGTCCGGATGACGTCACCGAGACGCCACGCCCAATCAGAAGGCCTCATCCGGGCTTTCCAGTGGCCAGCGACTCCTTAAAGAAATAGAAATAAATTTACGCCTTGAAGGAGAATGGACTTAAACTCCGGCAAGGAAGAATTTCCCCCACTGAGCCTTGAGACCCCAGGTTGGTCTGGGTTCTCAGACTCACGGGCGGACCAGCCGATGAGGCCCACCCACTAACCAACGGGTGGTGGGGGTGGTAATCTTCCCGTTGCAGTGGGGAAGACCGGAAACGGGGTACATTCCCCGAGGGCACTGTTCCTCGCGCCTACCGGCCAGCTAATTAATATTCTCGGAACAGTAAAAACGCTGCTACTCATTAAGTAGTTACCACACGCTGGGGTTGTTGAGCTTTCTCTTTATTTAATGTCTCTGATCCCTCACCTCCACTCCGCAGGTGGGACACCTGAGGCAATATTTACTAAACAAACGAATGATCGTACTACGGCGGAAGAGGCAACTGAAGCCTCCAGCCTCTCGGACAAGGGTGGAAAGTGGGCGCCGACAATGCTGGCTGAACCTGGAGGGAGCTCCCCTATAATCGCCTGTATTCACAACGAGACTGCTGTCCTCACGCTCAGCGTTATACATCTTCCAGTTTTCCCGCAACGCGGTGCCATGGAAGTTCCAATTTTGTAGGGCCTGCCACCCTTTCCCGCCGACACCAAAGTGACCTGCCTTCGCACCCCGGAAAGCTGAATTACCCCAAGAAAGATATCTGAGCCGTTGTGAGAGTTCAGTGGGTATAGTCACTGGCTGCCAAGCCTCGACCTGAGTTCGGTTCCCACGCGCGCCCGAACACACACACACACACACACACACAGCACACACATAAAGAGATACACAAAAAGTCAACGGTTCCACTCTGTGCCACGAGCCAAAAATAAAAACTGATTCTAATTGCAAAAGGATAAAGTTCTAATATTGTCTTTCATTTGCTGTGCTGGTCCTTTAAGGAACACCCCTACACCAACGTGTAGGCTTCCCGCCACTGCAGCAGGGCGGACTTCCCTGGCTAAATTTGGGTGTAGTGACGTATTGCGGCGACGAGAACCACTTCCGGATGCCCATATTAGGACAAGGGCCGACCGGCTTAGACAGAGCAAAGGACTTCCGGAGGGCGGAGCCGCCATCGTAGACCACACCCCCTCATGTCCTTCGCTTCCAGCCCCCTAGCGCTGTCCCGAGTGGTTCGCGTGCGGTTGGGACGGCGTCCTCTGAGCGGTCAGCTCTCCTCGACGACTCTCCACTGGACCAGTGGTTATGGTTTCCTTCTCTTACGCTGTGCCTACGCGCGGCACCGTCATGCGGGATGAGTCCGGACCTGTGGGGTTTACAGAAAAACTTCGAACCCCTCCTGCACTCCCAGTCGTAGAGGGCAAAGTACTGTGTCTGGGTCTGTTCCCTCCTCCCATCTTCCAAGGGAAGCTCCCCGGTTACTCAGGCTTGGTGGCACATGTCTTTACCCGCTAAGCCATCTCGACTGCTTTTTATTAATTTTTAGTATTTTGAAGGAAGATTTTACTTGTATAGCTCCAGCTGTCCTGAAACTCATAGAGATCCAACTGCCTCTGTCTGCCGAGTGAGTTTTTTTTTAAAGTATGTTTGCATGCCTGTGCACCACGTGTTTGTAGTGACAGCGGAGGCCGGAAGAGGGCGTCAGAGCGCGGGACACTGGAGCTGTCATGTAGGTGCTGGGAACCGAACTTGTGCGCTCTTGTTTTTTTTTTTTTTTTTCTTTTTGCCCGGGAGATTTGAGCAGGGTCACTGTGTAGATCTAGGTGTGCTGGAACTCACTACGTTACGTAGAAGAGGCTGGCCTCGAATTTACAGAGATCCGCCTACCTCTGCCTCCGAAGTGCTGGGATTAAAGTTGTGTACCACCATTCCTAATGGATACACTAAATTTAATGCATCGATCAAATGAGCTCCTTACCCTGCTGTAATCCCCTAAGGTTTATGGAAAGCTAGGATTATTGATAATGGCTAAAAAGGAAACTGAGGTTCCACAGCAGCAGTCTAAGGATCGACCCAATTCTGTAGGACATTGGGCCTGAAGGCTTGTGTACTGGACGCCCACAACCAAGATGGCCGAGGTGCAGGCGGAAGTCGACACGCTTTGGCCCTCTAGGGACGCTCTTTCCCTCTTGGTGGCTGGGCTCTCTATGGTGGCCTTCCGTGGAGAGGGTGGAGGTGTGTTCCGCTCGCTAGCGGTGAAGGAACTCTTGCACCTGCTAAATGGGGGGAGGGGGGTTGGTATGTCTCTCAGGACTCTTTCTTTGTGGTCTGAGGGTGAGTGACGGTGGCGGGAAAGGGATGGAAGGGAGCAATTTCGAGCCTAGCCAGTGGCAAGGTGCAGGCTAGCGTGTGCCAGGCAGTTCGGTTATAGCCGTCCCGGTGCACGGGTCTCCTCCCTGTGGAGTGGAAGGAAATTGGGAGGGCTGTTAAGCGTTTGGGCCTCGGTTTATTTGGGGGCTGGTGTAAGGACCCTGTCCCGAGCCGTGCGAGGTGCAGAAAGCGGTGAGTACGGCCGCCTGCACCAGCGTTGGTGTGAGCTCGGGCAGGGAAGCATTGTAGTGGGGCTTGATTGGACCGCCAATGAGCTGCAGAATGGCCTTGGAAACACTGAATGGGACCTCGAGGACCTGGAAGAAACGATATCCTGGGGCTTTAGAAGGGTGGTAAGGCAGAACCTCTGGTCACAGTAGGGGGCGATGGGAGCCAGCCCTTTAAGGAAGCTGGACAGCTAGTAGTGTTTAAAGGCTGGAGAACGGGGGTACGTCGAGGGAGTTAATGTGTCTCTAGCTCACACATAGTGGAGGCCAATCAAGGCAAGTTCAAGCTCCCTGCTGGAGACCTGCAGGAAAGAACGTTGTGGAGCGGCAGACAGTACAGGTGAGATGATGTCCTAGTGGGGTGTGTTGGGAGATGTGTGTTTTGTCTGTTTTTAAGACAGGGTTTCACTGTAACCTGGCAGGATGCAACAAGAGATCCATCTGCCTCTGCCTCATGAGTGCTGGTATTATGTCATGCAACACCACATTTAGCTTGCTTCAGGGTGTCGAGACTAACGCTATCTTCATCCACAGAAAACGAAGGACCAACAGCACTGGCCTTCATGGATAGGAATTATAAAGAGGCGGTGGATTCATCCAGCCCAAGTATCACAAGGTGTTAACTTTCTGTCAGCCTGACCCTGTACCTGCCCTTCTGTGTCAATGTCCAGCCCCCATGCATTCTTTGGTTCTCTACCTGCCTCTTTATAGATGCCTACACCTAAGCTCTCAGGACCTTAAAACGTTTGGAAGTAAATGATGTATTTTACTTAGCAGGCATAACCTGTTGTCTTTTAATCTGTTGTGTTGAAACACATGGGAGATGTTTAGAGATGAGGAGAGTCTATGGCGAGCTGGGCATGGTGATTTATGTCTCTAATTCCAGCATCCAGGAGGATTGCTGAGGCAGGAGGATTGCAGCTAGTTCAAGGCTATTGTGGTCTATGTAGCCAGTTCCAGGCTGGCCAGGGTTACACAGAGAAACTCCATCTCAAACAAAATAAAATTCATGGTAGCTTGGTGAGCTGGCTCATGCCTGTAATCCGGGAGCACAGGAAGCTCAGCAGCCCTAGGCCAATCAAGCCTAGAGATCTAATATTTTACATTTACTTGCTTATACTTTTGAGTGTGGAATCACGGAGCACAGAAGACAGCTTAGGAGAGCTGATTTTCTCCTTCCACCATGTGGATCCCAGGGGTTAACCTCAGGTGGTCAGGCTTGGCACAAGCCCCAGACCTTGTCTTTTGGTTTCTGAGATTGTGTTTGTTTTTTTTTTTAAACTAACTTACATGTACATGTGTGTCTCTTGTGTATGTACACATGCAGTGGGTTTCCATGAAGGCCATAAGGCATTTGATCCCCTGGAGTTGCAATTACATGAGTTTGTAAGCTGTTTGACATGGGTGCTGGGAACAGAACTCAGATCCTCTATAAAATTAGAAAGCCCTCTTAATCACTGAGCCATTTTCCCACCCCCTATAGGATTTTACTTTTTTTTCATTTACTTTTTTTTTTTTTGAACTGTTACACACGGGGTCAAATTATGTGGTCCTGGCTGGTTTCAAAGTCAGAGATCTGTTTGCTTAGACGTTCCAGGCCACCGGGACTTAAGACATACAACCAGTAAACCTCTTTTTACTGTGTGCATGTGTCTACTAGCACTGTGCTTATACATTTCTCCTTAAGTTAGTCTGGGGTGGAGCAAAACAGCCAGGCCTGGTGGCACACACTTTTCTCTGAGTTCAAGACCAGCCAGGGTTTGAAACAGAGAAACCCTGTCTCAAAGAAAGGGAAAAAACAAAAACAAAATACAGCAAAAACCTTTCATATCTTGCCCCCCCCCCAACTCACTGTGAAGTTGTATCAGGAAACACTCTCCACCCCACCCCTACACTCCTGCAGCCCTGCTGACTAAATGAACCAACAGCACAGTGAGGTCTCAGAAACAGTAACGACCTAGCCAATTGACCTACTGTCTCAGGGGCTAGAACCTGATTAGCACAGGGGCCTTGGAACATTAAAATGAGAAAAAGAAGATCCAGCCTCCTATCAACAAGGTCAGGAAAGTCCAGAAAGACCTCCTCCTGCAGCAAGTCTGGTTCAAGGCTCCAGGATTTAAGACTTGAAGGAGGCTGGCCTTGAACTCACAGCAACCCTTTCCTCAGGCTGTTTACCTTAGGCTAGCTCTTTGCACACAGAGGGTGTGGTGATCCACAAACTGCTGTCTAAGCACTAGGGGAAAAGAGCCAGGATCAGAAGTTCAAGGTCATCTTCAGCTAGGAGTTTAGGGATACAAAAGACACCACCTTAAAAACTCAAAACCTAAATGAAGTGTGGGTGCGCACAGGGGACACATACACAGAATTAAAACAAAACTAGGCTACATGGCAGGCATCTGTAATCCCAGGTACTTGGATACTAAGGCAAAGCAGAAATGTTTAAGTTGATGACCTGCCTAGACTATGGTGAAAATAATTAACAAAGAAGAGCTAGTGCCGTAGTGCCCCAAGTGAGTATATATATATAGACGTGCACACAAGGTAAATAAATATCATGAAGACAAAGAGAAATCAAGGTGTATTAGTAGTTCCTGTTGTTGAGTCCTAGTTTTTTCTTTTTTCCCTCAAGACAGGGCTTTTCTGTAGTTCTGGCTGGCCTTGAATTCAAGAGACCCACCAGCCTCCACCTCCTGAGTGCAGTGATTAGAGGCCTGTGCCACCACTGCCCGGTGCTAGGTATCGTTTGAGTTAATTTAATCATCCTTATCTCCTTGGGGAATAAAGACTAGAACTCTCTTAAACTGGGTGGCACTTGCTTTTGGGAAGCAGACACAGAGATCTCTGAGTTCCAAGCCAGCCAGAGCTACATAGTGAGACCCTGTCTCAAACCAGCAAACGAGGAAACAGGCATGTCAAGTGGCATGGCTATTTAGGGCAGGTCTGGGGAGCAGCTCACCCGGTCTTTGTCACTGTCCTCTCAATTTGCTACAAACCTACCCTGGCGTTGCCAGCTGCCCAGAAGTCTGAAATCCTCTCAATATCTGCAACAGCAAGCCAGCCAGCAGGGCTGTGGGCCTTGGAGAGGTGTGGCAGGGTAAGGCTGTGGAACCCTCATCTTTCCTAGCAGCTGCTGCTCCTCTCTACTCAGGTGACCATGGACCACTAGGATCAACTGCTGGAAATGGTGTCTGGGAGCATCCAGGCTCTGAAACACGTAGGGTCATGTTGGGGAGGAGTTGGATGAGCAGGGTATGTGCAGCCAGGGCTTGGGGGACATGCCTCTGGCTTCCCTGGTGCACAGGGGCTGATTCCACCATGGTATTGGCACCATTTTGGAAACCTTTACTCGTGATCTAGACCACAGGAGTCTCTGATAGATTGAGTCTTCAGAAAGATGGCTAACATGCCCCAAGTGACGAGTGGTAAGTTCTTGTAGGGTAAAGCCTGGAATGGGGGTAGAAGGCAACAACTGGTGCCATCCTCTTGACTTCTGACCCCCTTGTCTTCAGACAGACAGTACATGCCCCTGTGGTGTGGTTTTCCTGGTCCTAATTCTACTCCTTTCTCTGATTTGGGATGTTCTGGACTGAACCTGAACAAGCTGACCCAAGGATCTCTTCCAGAGTTAGTAGGACCTTTAGGCCTTGGGTTGAAACCTGAGCTTCTGCCACTGGTCTTGATTCAAGTGATCAAGGTGATTCAGGGTGATTTGGAAAGACCTTATACAAGCTCTGCCCAAAGCCACTCACCTTCACGCCTTCTAATCGTGCCAACAGAAATAAAATTTAGCATAAATCTATGTACCATATAGTGTTGACTCAAGCTTTGGATTGTCGTTTGGGTGGCTTTCCTAAGCTTCCTGCTTATTCTCAGGGACTCAGGTATCTGTATGTTGGGAACTGAAGTGCCTGTATTTCACACAGAAAAGATTTTGTTCTCGTTAGTGTGCAGACTCATGTTCCCATGGGACATGTGGAAGTCAGATGACTTTGTGAAGTGAGTTCTTTCCTACCTCTGCATGGGTTTTGGGGGCCCAAGACAGGCCACTAGGCTTGCATATCAAGTGCCCTTTTCTGATGAACCACCTCACTTGTCACATCCTTTTTCATATATATATATATTCATATATATAAATATATAGTTTTTACTTGCATTGTTGGTGTTTTGCCTGCATGTCTGTGTGTGTGTGTGTCAGATCTTGGGAGTTACAGTTGTTAGCTGCCATGTGGGTGATGGGAATTGAACCCAGGTCCTTTGGAAAAGCCTTCTCTCCAGCCCCCTCAAACACTATTTTCTGAGAGACTATGGACTTTCTTTTCATCACACCAAAATACAAGCTCCTGGTCTCAGTGAAACATGGTATTAGAAGGTAAGAGTCACAAGTCATAGGCCAACCTAAGCTGTTAGGGTGCTGTTTCATACACCACAAACCAAGCCACCCTCCTAATCCCAGGTGCTCCTGGGAATTAAAAACCTTGTTTGATTATCTTCACAAGAATGTACCTCCACAGGCACACTCCTCATGGACAGGTGTGGGTGTGGGCTAGTCTGAAGGCACAGTGAAGGCCATTGACCTGAGGAGACTTGAGTGCTAAACCCCCAATTGCCTCTTTAGAGAGACTCCTGCCATGTAACTAAACTCCCAATCCTCTGGTTTTCAATCCCCCTGGGTATGAGTCACCACTGTTTCCCCATACTTCTTTGTTCTTGGGGCCTTTTTTTTTCTTTTTTTTTTTTGGTTTTTTGAGACAGGGTTTCTCTGTGGCTTTGGAGCCTGTCCTGGCACTAGCTCTGTAGACCAGGCTGGTCTCGAACTCACAGAGATCCGCCTGCCTCTGCCTCCCAAGTGCTGGGATTTAAAGGCGTGCGCCACCACTGCCCGGCATCTTGGGCCCTGGGACCCAGTGCCTTCTGCATGCTCCTTCCTATTTTCCAGTTACACTTGTGATCTCAGGCCAGACTGTAGTTTGGTGGCAGCACAAGGATCTCAACATATGGTAGACTGCCAGAAGCCAGGTGTTTACGTGGATGGGTGGCCAGCACGTCCCCCGCCAGTGAGCAGAGCACAGCAGGGCTGTTACAAAGGCGTCTTGTTTATTCTTATCAGCATCACTGACTCTCAGGGTTCACATTTCCCAACACCGCTCCTCTCCGTACAGTAGTTAATGTGCAATCTCACTTGTGGGCCTGGGAAGGGTAGGGGCTTGGCTCTGGGTGGGAAGGGCATTGGCACTTCACATGGGCCAGTGGGTGATGGCTGTCCCCATGAGAGGCGTGGATGGGTGGGAGGGTAGCCACTGGGTTTGCCCCTAGTTGTCTTTCCTGCTAGGTGGGTTACTTTTTTCACTCTCCTGGGTGCTTGGGGTGGGAGCATGCAGCTCTCAGGAGGGCAGAGCAAGCAGCTGACCGCCAGAGGAGGGGCGCAGGGGTGGCTCCTGAGGTAAGGCACAACCCTGTCTTTGGCTCTCCTAGTGAGTAGTTTTCTCCCCTGCACCCCTGGCTTTATACCTCCCCCACCCCAAGCCCCGGGAGTCAGGGCCACCTCCTGAGGTGCTTGGAACCAATGGGCTCTGCTGCCCACTCTACAAGACCTCTCAGTCCCATGGAGCTGCCCCCTTACTAAGTCGGGCAGGGAGCACAGCCTGCCCTCACCATGGCCAGGCTCAGCTGCTTGCCAAGTTTCCACGAGATTGTGCTTTGGGATCTTCGCTGGGGAGGTGGGACAACAGGCCAGGACAAGGGTAGAGGGAGGGGGTATGACTAAGGTGCTTGTGCTTTAGCTAGGGGTGTCAACTCCCCTCCACTTGGTCACCCAGGGCTAAGGTACTGGGGGCCAAATCAGACCCAACACCCCACCCTCACTATCAGATGTTAAGAGGGACCCTGGCAGATTAGAGGGTGCTGCTGGCCTGGAGGCAGGTCTCCAGATCTGACTCAAAAGGCTCCATCCCACCTTCTCCAATCCTGCAACTCCTTGCCTCTGAAGAGGCAGCTAGAATGCAGAGTTGGGGAGAGGGAAGGAGGTCAGGGCTAAAACAGAACCAGTGAGATGGTGAAATGACATTAATGAAGGGAAGGAGTAACAGAAACCCTGTGCTCACATATTAAACTCAGAAACCCAAGAGCTTGCTCCTGGAGAGTTAAGAGTGGAAAGGAACGGCCAGAGAAAGCTCCACAAACCACCAACAATGGATGTGGACCCTGCCCTGCCTCATCCCCCAGGAGTGGGCTCAGCCAACTGGGACCTGTGAACACCCTTAAACTGTAGTCCTGGGGGAGAGGAAGCTGGTTGGATCCACAGGAGTCCTGGGGCACTGGGAACGGGCCCCTGTGGAAACATGCACCCACATTCCACACACACACACATTCAGTTTTCCCTGCATCCTGCCTTCCACAGCCCAGGGACCCAGGGGACCTCAGACACATTCCCATTGATTTGAAAAATAAAAGGAAATCTTATACTTCATTATTTCATTCGCTAAAAAAATGTTTCAAAAAGTTATGTACAGGGGGTGGGGGCTGGGAGCCCTGCCCAGGGTCGGATGGGAGAAGGGCAACAGCCTCCCAGCCTGCTCCCTGGTTCCGACCCTGGTCTTGCTGCCTCATGATCTTCATGTTTTTAAAAGCAAACACTCTACGCACGCACACACGCATGCACGCACGCACACCCACAAATTCTGCCAGACTGGAAACCTGTCCTGAGACTCTCGTCTGCCCACAGGAGCACTGCTCTCTTAGAACCAGCCTCTTGGGCTGAGGGAACCCACAGAGGCAGAGCAGGGTGGGATTAAGAGGGGTATGATGGAGGCTGCTACAGAGGATCAGTTTTAAGAATTTCTCTAAGCCCTTTGGGCTTGTTTCCTCATCTGTGAAGTAGACAGTCCCTCTTGGCCTCACCTACCCCAGCCCCAAGGTGCAGGGACAGACGAGAGGGACAGGAAGGCGCTTTTGGAGACATGGAAGCACTGGGGGTGGTGGTGGGAGGGGTCCTGAGAACCCCTGGGCCCATGGAGTCCCAAGCAGACACAGTGAGGGGCAGGCTCTTCTTGAGCTCTGCCCATCCCCTAGCCGGGCCTGGTGCTGGGAAATGCCTAAGAGGAAGGGGAACCAGGGCTCCCCATGAGTGTTGAGGAAGGTCACAGATCCCACCTGATGCCTGTCCTCTCTTGACCCAGCCCAGTTTGCTTTGGGGAAAAGGTGTGGGATGACAGGGAGGCAGAGAGGCTGGGAGCATGCAGCACCCCCTGCAGGTTCCGGGGACGACAGACAGTAGCTCGTGACTAAGGTGGTGGGGTTATGTGTGTGACAGGAGGGGGAGTGTGACATCCATTGGAGGGTCCTAGGCGGCTACTGGAGGACCTCCTCTGAGGGGGCTGTCTGTCTGTCTGTCTGGAAGCTGTATTCTATGCCCATCATGTTTAGCTCTTTCTCACTGTCACTGAGAAAGCTGCTGTAGGTGCTGCCCTCAGCTAGGTGTGGTAGCTTTGGTCAGCCAGCTACTGCATCCTGCTAGAGGGCATGGAGTACCTCCTCACAGGTCCTGAGGAGGGACAGACAGTAGATCGTGACCAGGTGGTAGGTGGGGGTATGTGATAGGAAGGGGTGTGTGACATCCTGTAAGGGGAGGGATGTCACACATATGTTACTGGAGAACCTCAGCTGAAGGGCCGGCCTCGCCATCGTGGCTGGCTGTCTCGAAGCTGTGTTCCATGCTCATCATGTCCGGCTCTATCTTGCCAGTGTCGTTGATGAAGCTGCTGTAGCTATCACCCTCCACCAGATGCAGTGGCTTGGTCTTGGGCAGCCAGCTTTTACGTACCACTCGGCGGGCATTGGTGCACATGTCAGCTGCAATGGCGTTCATCTCGCTCTCCTTGAAGTTGGGGGCGAAGTTCTGGCAGTAGTCTGTGGGAGTAGAGCAGGCAGCTCGGGCCTAGACTCCTCCTATTAAGTCTCCCAGCTTCTATGAACGTCCGGTGGATACCACTAACTACACCAAACTTTGCTGCCCACCTGGGTGCCCACCGACTTAGGGACATGTAGTATTGTAAGATTCAAGGCCTGGGAGACTGCCAATGCAAACCTAGGCATTCCCTGACAAGTGGCTGCCACTGCCAGACTTGCCCTTTGATAGGTCTGGCTACCTCAATCTTCTCTTGACTACCATGGACTGAGATCCTCCTTGACAAAGGCACTCAGGTCCCTTCCATACTATATGCCAAATGAAGAATCCCTATTTACAACCCCTTTCTCAATAAGCCACAAGAGAACCTCAGAAATGCCCCCCCCACACCACCCACTTCTCAATGTAGTTGTAGCTGACCTTGAACTCTTTATGTTCCCGTTCCAGCTTCTTGAGTGCTAGTCAGAACACCCCCCCGACCTTTTGGTTTTTAAAGACAGTATTTCTCTGTATTGCGTTGCCTATCCTGGAACTCATTCTGTAGACCAAGCTGGCCTCGAACTCACAGAAATCCACCTGCCTCTGCTTCTGCCTCCTGATTGTTGGGGCTAAAGGAGTGTGCCACTGCCACCCAGCCAGAACCCATTCCAAGTTTTAAAATGTATCATTATTTGGATATGTGGCAGAGAACAACTTGTAGGAGGGCTGCAGGGGATCAAACTCAGGTTGTTCAATTGCTGAACCACCTCTTTGGCCCCAGACACCCCACCCCCTTTTTTGAACCAGGACTATGTACAGAGACTCTGTCTCAAAAAAATCCAAAACCAACCAACCAACCAACCAAACCCAACCCCACCTATCCGTCATGTCAAACATTGAAGGAAAAAACAAAAGTCCTCTGAACAGTGGTGGTCTTTAATCCCAGCACTTGGGAGGCAGAGGCAGGCAGATTTCTTGAGTTTGAGACAAGCCTGGTCTACAGAGCAAGTTCCAGGACAGTCAGGGCTACACAGAGAAACCCTGTCTCGAAAACCACAAAAACCAAAGCAAATCCCATCTGCCAACCCCAGGCCCCAGCAAAACACTCACACTTGACAGCATGGAGGACGCGACTGTCTAGCGGCTTGCGTCTGGGGTCATTGGTGGAAGAACGGATGCCAGTGCCACAGCTATTGGCCAGTGTGTTCCTGGAGGTGGGGTAGAGGTATGGAGGGCATCAGCGTTCCTGGTAGAGGTGTGAGAAAATCTGTTCTTCTACCTTGGGACTCTCGGGTGTATCTTACCGGTCAAAGAAAGATGCCAGGAGCCTCCGCAGCAAGACCTTGTGCCTCGTGCCTGCACTGACGTGGCAGTTCATGAGCTGTGCCCTTGTGATGTACACATTGGTGCCTAGTAAGAAAAGTCATATGATATGGACCCAAATCTCAACTCACTTAGTCTGAACACACAAGTGTGACATAGGCACTCTGACTCTGAATACACCTAGGTAGTAGGTACAAATAAGATGGCAGAGGCCCAGAAAGACTCACACCCTGAGGTCCCTATTGCAGTGAGCCCCAGACTTCTGGCCCAGCCACACTCCCCACTAGCTATGACCCCAAAACCTACAAATTGGTCTTTGATGAGAAGCAAATCAATTTATCTCTCCTCCCTCTCCCTGCGCCTTTCTTTTTGGTTGAGACAGGGTCTTACTATGTAGCCCAGGCTGGCTTCAAACTCTGAATCAGGATCCCAGATGTACTCCACCTCCCCTGAAGACTGCTTGGTACCACTCTTCTTACCCACCTCCCTTTTGTGGTGCTGAGAATAAAACTTGGGATCTAGCTGGTCAGTGCTGGCACACGCCTTTAATCCAATACTTGAGAGGTAGAGGCAGGTGGATCTCTTTGAGTTCCAGACCAGCCTGGTGTACAGAGTAACAGCCAAGGCTACACAGAGAAACCCTGTTTTTATTAAAAAAAAAAAAAAAAAAATCCAACAAAACTTGGGATCTCTCTAGCATGCTGGTTCTGTACACTGAGTCATACCCCTTGAGCTCAACTAATTTTTTTGACTCCTTTTTGAGACAAGGTCTCATGTATCCCGACTAGTTTCAAATTTGCTGCATAACCGGGGCCAACCATGATCTTTTGACTCTTCTGCCTCGACCTCTTGAGTACTGAAATTATAGATGTGTACCATCATGCCAAGTTCATGTAGCGCCTGGTATGGAATCTAGGGCTTTATGTATGCTAGGTAAGGAGTCCCCAGACCAAACCCATCTAATTCAACACTTCTCGTCTGGACAGCTGCTACCAACTGCTGTCCAAATGGGAACTGAGGATGTCAGCTGCCCTGGGACACACAGGTAGACGGCTAGTTTGTAATAACTATGACATGAGACCAGAGGTTGCAGAGCCAAGGGATTGGAGGGACTGAAGTACAGTCAGCACACCTGTCACGAGCTCCAGCTTCTCAGAGGGGTCACCTTCATCATAGAGTTTTGGGTGGCAGCGGTTGCCAATCTGGTTGATAAGTTCAGCTGGGAGAGATGCCAGGTCTTGTCGTACCCGGATGCGACTTCGGGACTCAAGGACCACCTGCTCAGGGAGGGCTTCTACTTTCTCAGCTGTGGAAACAGGGGCAAGTGTATTCATGTCACACACATACAGACAGACAGAAAGACACACACACACACACACGTGGCACTTACCTGACTGACCAACGTTCAACATACTGTACATGGTGTACATATTGCAGATCTGACGGTACTGCTCATCTGTACCCTCTTCACCTGCATCTTCCTCTTCGTCCTCCTCATTGTGGTAGGAGCCAGGGCTGTCACTGGTGTAAGCACTGGAGGTACCTGGGCTGGTCCGCTCTGACATGCTGGGTCCACTCACACATCCCCCCACTGCAACCACAGCCACTGCTGCTGTAGCTGTGGCCACTGAGACAGGTTGGGGCATCCGGTTTGGGGCCAAGTCTGGTGTGGAGAACTTGGCCATCTTGCGGCTGCCATTGTTGCTACCACTGCCTCCAGCCTCCTTCTGGCTGCTATCCCATAGCCTCTTGGCCATGGGTGTGCATTGCACGGAGTCCAACTCCTGTTCTGTCTTGACCCGTGACACAAGGGGCAGTGGCGTGCTACAGGCTGGCCAGCCCAGTGTCTGCGCTACAGGACTCTGAGGCTCTGAGGAAGGGGCCTCCTCCGGGTGCAGGCCCTGGGAGTCGCAACTTGGAGAGCTAACTTTGAGGAAGAACTCAGTGCCCTTCTCCATGATCTCCTGGATCTGCAGGAAGCCGGCTGTGTAGATGAGCAGGAACTGGTCCCCCATGTTCATGCTCAGCCGGCCTGTATAGCAAAATGTGAGGATTTGCTGGAATGACTGTGGCTGCACGGCGGCTGGCAGTTCCACCACAGCACTGCGGCTGCTGTTGAATAGGTCCCGGAAATAGGAGCTGCTGGCGGCCAGCACAGCACGGTGGGCCTTGAAGGCATGGCCCTTAACCACCACCGACACATCACAGTATAGTCCCTGCAGCCGCTGCTCATTGAGGCACTCGAGGATGCTGTTGCCAAAGTTTGGAATCTCCATCTGCAGGGTCTGCGCCATGGCAGCAGCTGCATGAGGACAGGAAACAGACACTGGACAGGTCAGATGGCAGAAACCAACACATGCCCTGTCCTGCCTTGGCAACCTCCCTTCCTACATGAGAGCTTGTGGGAGCCACAACATTCACACGGTAAATCTGTCTAATATCTAAGAATGCCAGTGCCACTTCCACTTCCTGTTCCCACATAGCCCTGCTTTATGACAGTCATCCCATGGGTATCTGCAGGGTCCTGACTGTTTGGGGGCACTATAGATACCGGAGTCCACATCCACTCAAGCTCCTCTTTCCTGTGCTGCTAGGCAAGTGCTCCACCACTAAGCTTCTGGGTTTCACATTACTCAGCTGGCCTCAGAGTCTTGGTCCTCTTGCCTCTAAACCTGGGGTTACTGATGTGACTCCATATATTTTAAACAATCTCTAGAGGACTTGTAATACCTGGTTCAATATAAGCACTATGTAAAACTTTTTATATTCAAAATACGTGTCTGTTGTAGACAAGTTTCCCGTTAGAGCTGACCTAGAACTCAGGGCACTCCTCCTGCCTCAGTCTGCAGATTGCCAGTATAATAGGTGTAAACCATCATACTTGGATTTAAAATGTTCTGGGCAGGGGCTGAAGAGATGGCTCATCGCTTAAGAGCACTTTTACTCCTGCAGAGTTTGACTCCAAGCATTCATACAGTGGCTTATAACTATCTAAAATCCTAGTTCCAGGGGATCAAACAGGCACACATATAGGCAAACATCCTTATACATAAAGTAAAAAAAAACCACAAATAAATCACATTTAAAATGTTCAGGGCAGGGCTGGGGATGGAATCCAGGGTTTTACATAAGCTGGGCACATGCTCTACTACTGAGTTTCACCATCGGAGGAACTCTTTCTGGATCTATGGTTGGTTGAATGTGAGGATATGGGACCGGTAGACACTGGGAGCAGATGGTCAAGATCAGTCTCTTGCACTTGAGAGGACACAAGTATACTGCACCAACATTCTTACATTCTATTAAAAATGGCCACTGGTATGTCCACACCACTTTCTGCAGCCCAGAATATGACCCTTGGCACTCACTGATCATGCTGCTAGTCACCATGGAAACATATATTCAAACCATAATGCAAAACAGTTATCACCTCATACTGTAAGGCTTGAAAGCAGAAACAAAGCAGGTAAAAGGCTGGGGTATGTGAACAAGGCTCTAAGTTCAGCTACCTCCATTCCCACTCTAAAGTAAGGCAGGCAGTACCAAAGGTGACAACTCTGAACTCTTTTACAATTATGGTGAGAACATAATGTGGGGAAAGTACTTGGGAAAAGTCTCAAGATTCTTCATATAATAGGAAAAACCCAGATTTTAGAAGGACCATATGACATATGATTCCATTTATATGAAATATCCAAAACAGGCAAATCTATTAAAACATAAAACAGTTGCAAGGAGCTAGGAAAGAAGAAATGGGTTTGCTCAGAACAAAGGGATGTGTGCTTATTCTTGGTGTAACAAACTATCACTTTAAGTTAACAATGAGCAGGGCTGGATGGCTCAGCAGTTAAGATTGGCTGCTCTTCCAGAGGATTCTAGTTTAATCCCAACACCCACATGGCAGCTCACAACTGTCTGTAACTCCAAGATCTGACACCTTCACACAGACATAGATGCAGGCAAAACACCAATGCATATAAAAATGAAAAAAAAAATCAACAGCTGGGCAGCAGCGATGTACACCTTTAATCTCAGCACTCGAGAGGCAGAGACAGATGGATCTCTGTGAGTTGGAGGCCAGCCTGGTCTACAGAGCAAGTTCTAGGACAGAGCTACAGAGAAACCCTGTCTCAAAATTAAAAAAAAAAAAAAAAGAAAGAAAAGGTTAACAATCAATCACTGATAGATTATTCCCTAACTCTGAATACATGAAAGATCATTACAAAGCCCGGTGTGGTAGACCTAGCAATTCTGGAGGGCACAGTGGGGGTGGATCCACTGAGCCTAAAGACAGAGGCTAGCCTAGGCAATACAGACCCCATCTCAGTAGCTGTTACAGTTTAAAGGGGTGGTGCATGGTAATCACAACAAAATTGTTGGACAAAAGCAACAAAGAGGGCTGGGACAGCGCAAAAATCCCCAGAAAGGGAGACTGCAACTGATTTCCTTTGCTCAAAACTAGGAAACTGTGTAAAGCACATTTTTCTGATCTTCAATTTTATACTTGTGGGCATACTGTTCATTTGCAAAAAAAAATGTCTTATTGCTTTTCATCTGTGGATAGGTTTCTGCCACGTAACCCATGCTAGCTTTGAGCTTGCACCAATTCCTTACCTTCAGCCTTCTCAGTGCTGGAAGCCTCCACACCCAACTCTAATTCTTTCTTTCTTTTTTTTTTTTTTGAGACAGG
>NW_004949188.1:1343535-1356577 GCF_000317375.1 Microtus ochrogaster
TTTTTTTTTTTTTTTTTTTGAGACAGATCTCATTACACAGCCACAGTCTAGTCTTGAACTCACACAAAGATCCACCTGCCTCTACTTCCTATGTGCCGGATTAAGTTTACTTGGTTTATCTAAATGGTTTTTTAAGAAAAAGACTCAGAATAGAACACCCACATAGTTCCAGCACTCAAGAAGATAGGCTAAGGCAAGGTCTCACTACGTTGCTCTGGCTGGCCTCTAAGTATGTAGACCAGACTGGACTTAAAGAAATCTACCTGCCTCTTATTCCCACCCAAATGCTGGGATTAAAGGCATGTAGCATCACTCTGGGCTTTTTAAATTTAAAATTACACTTATTCATTGTGTTTTGCCTGCAAGTATATCTGTGCACTGCCTGTGTGCTTGGTGCCCTTAGAGGTCTGAAGAGGGAAATGGAGTTATGGAGGTTATGAACCACCAAAGGGGATACTTGAGTCCAAACTCAATTCTCTGCAAGAGCCACAACTCTTAATTGCTGAGTCATCTTTTACACACACACCCCACAGCACATGCATGGTGATCAAAGACTACTTTATAGAGTCAGTTCTCCTTCCACCTTTATGTGAGCCAGGGATTGAACTCAGGCTACCAGGCTTGTACAGCAAGTGGTTTTATCTGTCTTACCGACACAACAAATCTAAAGATCTAGCAAATTGTCTTTGCTTCATGAAGGACCTTATGGGGCAGCAAGTTTATCCAAGCAGCTCACCACTGTGTCCCTTGACCCTAGGACTGGATCAGGTATGGTCATATTTGCAAGTAGTTCCAGTTACTCAGGAGACTGAGTGGGCCAAGCTTTACCATCCAGAAAAGGAGTCTGCTGATTACCTGGGGGCCCTTACCACAGGGTCTCCAAAGGTCAATTTGATCTGGTTTTCCTCCTGCCCATGTCCCTCCCTCTTCTTCCTTCACCAGCATCTCCAGGAATGGGCATCTCTGTCTATTACCCTTCCTCCTTGCTCTTAGTGGGCCCTGCACTCTAGCTTCTGCCTGAGGCAGCTCCAGATCCTTCCAGAGCCCAGCAGCTGTTCTGCCTGTCCTCATGGAGTCCTGGCCTGGGTAATGCCACCAAGTCTGATCTCAAGCCTACCCTTCCAAGTCACCATCCACTCTGAGTGACTTCAGACCCCAAAGACAGAACAGAGGAAGCAAAGTTCAAGTGCAAAGTCCAACCCTGAGGTGACAGGTATAACTAATAACAGTGGTGGAGTTGAGGGAGGATGGTTCCACTGTAGATGGGTCTTGCTGAGATGCACTGGAGACCATGTAGGACCATAGTAGCAAAAAAAAAGGGACACGATAAACAAGACAACTTCTTGTTGTATTGAGACATGGTACATGTAGGTAGTCTGGCCTGGCTCTAGACCCTGGCTGACAGCACTTACAGATCAGGTATGATGACTGGCTATCCCCATCTATCAAGTCAGAAAACTGAGACTTTAGTCCTAGCTACCTGGGAGGCTAAGGTAGGAGTTCAAGGCTATATAGCAAGACATAACAAAACAAACTGAACAAGAAAACAAAATCATGCCTGGAGAATTCACATCTCTTAAAGTCTGGAAGCTCCAGCCCCTTTTCTGATTGTCATAGTAGTACATAGAATAGAAACACATCCTCTGGTAGATTTTTTCCCGTTTTTGTTTTGGCGTTGGGGATAGAACCTAAGGACCTTTGCATACCAGGCTAGTGCTCTTCCACCGAACTACACCTCTAGTACTTCTTCTAGACCTTACATTATCTCTAGATGGCTTCTAGTACCAAATCTAATAAAAATGCAACATGAGTGATGTTCAAAATCAGTAAGCTGCAGGGCCAACAAGATTGCTCACTAGTTAAAGCTTGCCTCCAGAATAGTGACCTGAATTTGATCCCTAGAACCCACATGGTAGAAGGAGAGAACTGACTTCCTCAAGTTATCTTCTGATCTTCACGCCCTGCCAAATAAACAGATTAACATTGAATAAAAAAGTAAATACAGTCAGGCGGCAGGCCTTTAATCCCAGCACTGGGGGGGAAGGGGGGCCAGAGGGAGACAGATCTCTGTGAGTTCCAGGCCAGCCTGGTTTACAAGAGCTAGTTCCAGGACAGGGTTCCAAAGCTAGAGAAACCTCCTCTCAAAACAAACAAACAAACAACAATAACAAAAAACAACTCAGAGACAGGGGCTGCACTGACTGCTCTTCCAGAAGTCCTGAGTTCAATTCCTAGCAACCATGTGGTGGCTCACAACCACCTATAATGAGATCTGGTGCCCTCTTCTGGCCTACAGGCAGAATACTGTATAAATAAACATATCTTTAAAAAAAAAAAAACCATCACAGACAAACGAACAAATAAAACAAGCAAAAAAGTAAATACATAAAATCAAAGAATCTAGTTATATGCCCTGCTAATCACAGAATTTGGGAGACTGGACCGATAGCTAGATCCTGTCTCAAATGCTACTGTTTAAGGGGATACTGAGAAGAAACAAGTCTGTTCAGGGAAGGGGGTGCAGTTCAATGGTAGAATGCTTGCCCAGCTAGCACAGGCTCTGGATTCCATCCTTAAAATCACACAAAGAAAGCAAATGAAGTGTGTAAATGTTCAATGTAAACACAACACTGTGTCTGAATAGTTTTCAATTTATAGTCAACTATAGAGATATTGAACCTGCAAACAGGTATTTCTGTATTCCATTAGGCTTAAATCTTTGACAATGCTTGCCGCTGGTGATGCAGAGTACTACTGGCCTGATATCAGTGTATAAAATGGATTAACACAAGGGCTGGTGACATGGCTCAGTGGGTAAAGACACCTGCTGCTAAGCCTGGCAATCTGAGTTTGACCTCTAGAACCCACAAGGTGGAAAGAACCAACTCCCAAAAGATACTGTCTCAAGCCAGGCAGTGGTGGCTCACGCCTTTAATCCTAGCACTTGGGAGGCAGAGGCAGGCGGATCTCTGTGAGTTCGAGACCAGCCTGGTCTACAAGAGCTAGTTCCAGGACAGGCTCCAAAACCACAGAGAAACCCTGTCTCGAAAAACAAAAAACAAAACAAACAAACAAACAAACAAACAAAAAAGATACTCAAACAAGCAGATGTTTGAGAGGGAAGGGGGGGGGGCTAACGATAGAACAAGCTCAGTTCTTAGCTGAATCAACACTACCAGCTATTATTGGTACTGTCTCTTTTGCATCTTATTGTCTGTAAATTGTCGTCTTATGTCTTTCACTATCCCCTGGAACCTCTGCTGTTGCAGGGATTACCCATCAGGCAGGAGTCCATAAGGGTTGGTTCCTCAGCACTTTCACAGCTTAGTTCATCACACAGACAACAGAAAACTCCTATACCCCACACACACACACCGCAAACCGGACACCAGGTCATTCTTTTGTTGTTGACAGGGTCTCACTATGTAGCCCTGGCTGGCCTGGATTCACCTGCCTCTGCCACCTAGTACTGAGATTAGAGGTGTGTATTATCATGTCTGGCCACCAACTCAATTCTTGGTGGGGGGGAGCCATCCTACACAACTGTGTCTTGAGTCAATAAGCAATCCTGGCCTCCTAGAAACCGGAAGTGAGTGCCTTTACTCCCACCTATGACAACCTAAACAGGTCAGGACGACTGTGTCCTTATTTTTCAGCTAGGCAAACCGAGGCCTAAAACCTCAGGGTCTCGGGGCTGAGAAGGGGGCCTAGCAGTGGCACCTGACTCTTCTATCATAATGTCCACTCCTCTTCCTCTGTTCTGTTCTCTTAGAAAGCACCAGGCCCAGAAGTCCCACAGGTTCTAACTTTTGCACCTCTGCTGAGGCAGCACAGAGGAGAGCAGACAGGATGACGAGCATCCTTGGGGCAGACTGTGACATGTTACTTCTGATCTGTCGGATTCTCTCTCCCAACCCCACCCATCCACAGACAGAGAAGACACCATTAGCAAACAGGCCACTACTAAAGGTTTCAAAAAGAGAATTATATTGAAGAAAGGACTGCTTCAGTTTTATCATGTACCAGATGGTGTTGAAAACACACAGGGCGGGCTAGTCATGGGCTTGAATGAACTCAAACACAGAGAAGAGCTCAGTGTAAACCAGGGGTAGAAGTCTGAGGATAGAATGGAAAAGAATTCACAAGAAGGGGACACACTGCCTGAAGGTCTGCTCAGGTATGCAGCTGAGCCAGGCAGGTGCTGTTTCGCTGGCTCTGGCAATGAACCCCTGGGCCAGAGCTCACTCGCCAGCCTTCTAAATGGGCCCTGTACAGCCCAAGTACAGACTGCTTTCCAGAAAACCCAGTTCATGAACCTGAGGTAGGTGGTGGAGGACAGATTTTAAGACACTCTGAATGGCTGGGCTGTTATAGCTCATGCCTTTAATCCCAACATTTGGGAAGCAGAGGGATCTCTATGAGTTCAAGGCCAGTCTGGTCTACAAAGTGAATTCCAGGACAGCCAGAGCTACACAGAGAAGCCCTGTTTTGAAAAACCAAGGTGGTGGGGGGCACTCTGGATGTAAATCAAGAGATATGAACTTTGCCTGGGGGTGCTAGGGAGACCCATGAGATCCTCTGACCGGGTTCTTTCCTGTGGCCAGGATCTCTGCCCCACACCAGGGGTCATCCCTCACTCTACCCTCACAAAGACAAAACATTTTGGTAACTCAGCAGGAGCCTGGCACACACTCAATAAAAGCTTTGAATGTGTTGCCCTCATCCATTCCAAACTTCCTTCTAATTCAGATCATGGTTCTTCTTTGACTACCCAATGGAAATATCTTTGCCTCCACACTACTGACCATCTCCTCGCCTTCTTGAACAGAGCAGCTAGTTTTCTCCGTACTTTGGGGGACCATTTCTTTGGTCTAAGTATGGTCATCACAATCTGAATAGGATTCGCCAGAGCCAACTTCTACTGAATGTGTTACTCAGAGCAGCTCCTTCAAATTCCAGCAAGGGAATGGGCAAAGAGCACTGAAATCCAGCTGTTCACTTCAACCTGTTTCCTCGTGCTTGTCTTGGGTTCTCACTGAGAACCAGGTATGACCAGTGCATCTTCTCTTCTAGCTTCAGGTGGAGGTGCCATCTCATCATTTCTGCCTCCATACTGCAGGGCCAACAAACTCCTACCAGTTCTGCATTCCAGCTGTGACTAGTTGACACCATCTGTCCTCAATACCCCACCCAGCTGAGGCCTGGGAACAGCCAGTCTATGCCCATGCACATTCTCTTGGTCCAACCAGGCAGGAAATAGTTCTTTGTCCTTCAACAGTCAAAGTGCAAAACTGCAGCAAGAACCGGTGGTCGGAACACAATTATAAAGGTTCTGAGGGATACTAGTCCAACTAACAGTGACAGCTGGTGGGGCAGGAGGGGTTCTATTGGAGACAGGGCTTTAAGGAGAGCTGCAGCAGCAGCAGAATGGAGAGAACAATGCCAGCCCCATCCGCTCCTGGTCCAGCCCCCAGCCCCAACAGAACCAAGAGACTAGGGCAGGGGCAGCTGTTGGTGGTGCTGGTCTGGAAACTCCAAGGAGATAAGGGGACAGGGAGAAAAGTCATCCTTAAACCCAGGACTAGCTGGTAGCAGTCACACAGAAGTTTGTGGTTTCGCCTCTGGTGTCCAATCAGTCACCAGGACATCCTGTGTGTGGTGGCTCGTGCCTATATAAATCTCAGCATTAGGATGTTGAGGCATAAGGGCCATAGTTCAAGGCTAGCCTGATCACACAGTAAGTTCAAGGTCAGCCTGAGCTACAGTAACACTGAGACTGTTTCCCCAACCAAAAATACTGAAATACAAAAATACTAAAAGCCTAACACACACACACACACACACACACACACACACCTGCCCATAAATACACTGTTCACCTTGCAATTAGTCCAGAGCTGGAGCAGACTGCTAAGAAACCAAAGAGAAGAGAACAAAGTCTAGGCAAGCAAAACAAAATCCCACTCCTGAATCCCTAAGCCCCACTTTATAACCACCTCCAATAGCTGTGCCCCTGGCTCTCAGAGGCTGAATGGAAGAGAAAGAGGAGCAGGCCTCAGGCCCCTTCAACTCCAGGGAAACCTGATCCATCTGCAAGGGGATTGATTAAGCCACTCCAGGGAGCCCAGAAAAGGCCAGGTCCAAGAAGAGCCCATCAACAGGGAATCAGAACAGCAGGAATTTCTCTGCCGGTGCCCTAGGAGGGCCAACTCCATTTACTAGGCATAGGCCACAGTCTAGTCATATGACCAGGAACAAGCCCCGCCCCGAACCTCAGCTTCTTTCTCTGAGAAGAGAAAGCCTAAGACCCAGCGGTGGTGAGCAATCAATGAGCTTATTCGCTGGCCTGCTTAGCAACTACCTGGCCTAGAAGGAGCACCACGGAGGGAGGATGGCTCCAGAGATCTGGAGCCCCCAAGGCAAAAGTCAGCATGTGTAAGTGCCTGTTTCGTCTCCAAGATACAACAGAGCTTCGGGCACTCATCATTCCAGTATTTTACCTCCGAGGGGACATAGAATTAAGGCCCAAGCAGCAGGTTGGGCCTGGAAAGCTAGGGAGCATAGACAGGATTGTGAGGTCTCGTCTCCTAGACTTGAGCCCCCAGGTTCCGGCGCCAGAGGTGGAGAACGAATACAGGACCCAGGTAAAGACTGCTGGGCTGGCTGCCTCCTTACAGGGTGGGTGGGGTGGGGGTGGGGGTGGGGGTGAAGAGTGGCCATCCCGACGGAAAACACGATGTTGGAGCTAGGTATCCGGAGCAGCCCACGCAAACTCCCACCCACCCGCTGGCCGGTCCCTGCGAGCAGTTGGCCGAGGCTCCAGAGAAGAGGCGTGGGAAAGAGGAAACCCCCTGGTTCTGACACAGAGCAAACACTTGGGGAGGGGGGCGCAGATCCCTTAGGTCACACTAGTTTTCCCTCACCTGCCCCCACTTTCCACCGGCCCAGCCCACCGGTCCTGCGCCTCCTCCAAACTCCCGACACTCAGTCGTAGTCCCCAGCCTTACCTGGCGCCCCCGGATGTCGCTTACCCCCACATCTCGGAGCCCTGACCTCGCGTGACCCCCTGCTAACATCCCTGGGAGCTCCAGTCCGCCCCCACTCGAGCAGGCTCCGCCCACACCCACCAAGTCCGACTTCCCGGGCTTTTCCTTGCGGCCCCTCCAGGCCTGTAACCTGACCCGCCCACCCCCTCCCCTGTGCTCCCTACCTGTAGGCTCCGGCTCTCCCGGTCCCCTCCAGGCCTTTTCCCTCCGGCCGCCCAGCCTTTCCCCCCCTCCCCCCCACCGCCCTGGCCAGCCTGAGGCCTCCCCTCCCCCTCCGGCCTCGCCCGCCGCCTCCTCACGATTACCCCCTCCGGCCCGGCGACTTCCAGGAGCCCGCGACCGGCGCCTCCCTCCGGCCGCCCTTAAGCCCCGCGGGCCTGGCTCGAGGCTGGACGCCGTAGGCCGTCAGCTGAGGCCCGGCCACCTCAACCTCTCCCTCCCGCCGCTGTCAGCATCGCGGATTCGGGTTCTCGCTCCCAGCCGGGCGCCTCGGGGCCTCCCCTCTCGGCCGTCGGCCGGAACCTCGGATGTCCTCGGGCCGCCCCGGCGGGAGGAGGCCGGAATTGGGCCTGGGGCGGGCCATCTCACCTGCGCTGTGGCCGCGCTCCGGGGCCTCCCGGCGGGCTCCGCAGCGGCAGCTGGGGCCGGGCCTGGGCCCGGGGCGCGCCCCCCTGCGCCTCGGCCTCGGCCTCCGCCTCTGCGGCCTCCGCGGCCTCCGCCTCAGCAGCAGTGGTAGCCGCGGCGGCCATTCATTGTGGGCCAGGCCGCCCCAGCCGAGCGCCGAGGAAGCGCACGGCGCAGCCGGCAGGGAGGAAACGGCCTCGGCCCCGCCCCTTAGGCAAGCTTAGCTGCACTCCGAGCGCTTTAGTTCTCGCCGGCTTCTTCCAGGAGCTCTCTTCTGTGGACTCCTAGTTAGTTGGGCGATTATGGGACGGTTTGCTGTTTGCTGTAACATGAAAACAGTTCCAGACACAGTTTTAAGCTCTTTATGGAAATGAGGTTTCATGGAACGGAGAAAACTCGCTCAAGATCACACAGTGGGAAGTGATTGAATGCCACAACTTTTAAACAGAGGCTCAAGAGGTCAATAAACCTTAGATTTAGGGTCCTTATGCGATGCCAAGTTCTGTTAGCATTTTGCACTAACTTGGATAATTATGTTTTATAACGTTAAAGCAATCTGGCAACTTTTCAGATGGAGAAAGCACTGGACTGGAGAGAATACTCGGCGAGTGAGAGTGTGTACGGCTCTTGCCGTATAGAGTTAAGCTCCCAGCACCCATGTCAGGTGGCTCACACTGTTGCTGTTAACTAGAGGGGCCATCACCTCTGCTCTTTGGGGACTTGCACACAAGCGCACATACACAGACGTAAAAATAAAACTAAAACAAAACAAGGACTGCCAGACCTGGTAATTAATGTCTATAATTTCAGCACCTGAGAGACTGAGGCAGGAAACTCCCAACGAGGTTCAGTGCCGCCCTGAGCTACATAGTGAGTTCCAGAACAACCTGGACTGAGAGTACCTTCTACATTCCATTGAGAGAGAACTTGCAAGGCGAGCTAAGACAACTCACACCACGGATGGCCACACTTTCCTGCCTTCACACTCAGAGGACTTATTGTCTACGTGGCTCCTCCGCACACTTCCCAGACATTCGATTATTTAATCTTTGCCCTTTTTTTGGAAGCTAAGATTCTTATTTACAGGTAAGGGAAAGGAGAGCCTTACATTTTAATAAAGTAACTTGCCTAAGAGTGTGTGGCGAAATTGAGATTCAAAGCCAGCGAATCCGGGGGAGGGGGAGGGAAATGGGAGGCGGTGGCAGGGAGGAGGCAGAAATCCTTAATAAATAAATTAATTAAAAAAAAAGAAAAAAAAAAAACAAAGCCAGCGAATCCTATTCCAGAGCCCGAGTTAACCTGCAAGTTGTACACAGGAGACAACTTAAAGTACCGACTTCCTCAGTTTTTTTGTCCGAAACTAAACGGCAATGAAATTCCCTTGTAGAAGAATTACATTATTAAAAATCACCCATGTAGTCTATTCCGCGCATTCCTTTCCTGGAAGAATATTGGTCCTGGTCGCCCACCGTAAGTAGTGTAGCTAATTGGCCAATTATTGTCATGTGATCGGCCCGCCCTCTTTGCCAACATGGCCGCTCCCAGGTTCTAATGAGGGAAGCGTGCACCGCGACTTGTTTGGTCTTGTGAGCAGAGAGGTGAAGCGGCCCGGGTGTGTGTGTTTGGGTGGATGGGTGGGTGGGGATGGGTCTGCGTCTCTGGCTTCAGGCTCTTCTGGGTCCAGTGCCTTTGGAAACTCAGGCCTTATCGAGGCCACTGGGTTTTAGGTCCTACTTTATAGATGTGTAGGCCACCCCCGCCCCGGAATGCAGCAGTCTGACCTCCCTGTGCCCTTTCCCTTCCCTTGGAAACGGCAGGAGGGTTGAGGCGCCTGTGGATGTCCCACGCCAGGGCGATCCTGTGGTTAAGCCGCCCTCTCCATCCGGCCCGCATCCTCTGTATAGCTCAGTTCATGGAACAGAAGGCACCCTCTCCGCCAGCGATGGAGAACGGCACACAGCCCTGCCAAGAGCGCCCACCCGCGGCCCCGGAGGCGACTATCACCGAGGGCGCCGCCAAGATCGTCTTCCCCAACGCCAACGAGGTTTTCTACAACCCAGTGCAGGAGTTCAACCGGGATCTGACGTGAGCAAGAGTCAGGGGTCAGCTTGGCCAAGGGGATTGGGTCAGTGAGGTAGAAAATATTGTGGAGTATCACTGTGGGACCCGAGCTACTCGAAGGCCAATATTCGGGAGGGAAGAGTTGGTAGGAAAGAGTTTTAATCCAAGGCCAGCATCTTGAAAGATGAAGGCATGCACCAGGGGTTTTATTGCAAGGGACAAGTTATATATGCCTTTTAGTGTTCTCTGGTGTTCAAGGCGTGTGACTCCCCATTTTCCTTTACAACTCGGTGGTGGACTCGACTTCCCAGAGCTGGTTCCTGTAGTTGTATTCACACAGACTTGTTACTTTTCTGCAAGTCGAATTTATCATCAGTTTATATGCTTTGAATTGAGGGCTGAGGCCAACCTTGAAAAGGTCACTATCAGGTTTTCTGGGTTTAACGATCTAAAGCTACAACAGTTAACATCTTAGCCCTTGAGGTGGGACTCCTCTTTATCTAGAGTTTGGTGCAACAGGGAGGACATTTTGCATTAGGGAGGGACAACCACCTTTCAAGAAGGTTGAAGGGAGGATTTCAGACCTGGGCCACAGCTAACACCCTGGCATGCAGGGGTTTGCAAACTGACCCTCCCCGCCATCCACTCTTCCAGATGTGCTGTGATCACTGAGTTTGCTCGAATTCATCTTGGGGCCAAGGGAATCCAGAGTAAGTGGAGGTTCGGGCCAGGGGGGTGGGGGGCGTGTTACATAAAGCTCACTTCCCACTCTTTCCGCTCTCTCTTTGGGCTCCTGAATGTTCTGGGTTCTCTATTCCTTCTGCCTTTCTTTCGGGGCTTGGGGAAAGACTTTTCTGCCATGTCATCAGGATTTTGATGATTTGAAGGTTACGGTGAATTTCTTAAGAGGAGCGTTGATGGTAGTGTCTGGTTTTTGCCTGGGTGACTGCAGTCAAGGTGCCAGGAGAGAAGGACTTGCAGAAAGTGTCTGGGAACTTGTCCGAGCAAGAGGAGGAAAAGGCTGAACAGGAAGAGAGGGAAACCCTGGCCTCAGGAGAGCAACCTCGGACAGCTGCCGTCGGTGAGATCTGTGAGGTAGGGCCAGAGTAAGCAGGGGCAGCTCAGGGTTCTGGGTGACAGGAAAGAGCCACGGACCTATAGAGGGTGGTTGTGGGAGATCTACGGGAGCCCAGAAGAAAGATGAAGACCTGAGTGTCAGCCAGGGAAAGTACATGCCAAGAAAGCCTTAAGATCTGAGTTTGATCTCCAGAATCCATGGTGGAAGGAAAGAACTGACTGAGTAGTAAGTGAAAACTAAAAAAGAAGCAAGGCACATCTTTGCTCACTTCTAACAGGAAGGTCTACGAGTGCTGGAAGGCCTGGCAGCCTCCGGTCTGCGCTCCATCCGGTTTGCCCTAGAGGTTCCTGGCCTCCGGTCTGTCATTGCCAATGATGCCTCTGCCCGGGCTGTAGAGCTCATGGACCGAAACGTGCACCTCAACGGTGTGGCACATCTTGTCCAGCCCAACCAGGCAGACGCCCGGTAGGTTGACTGGCTGTTGTTGTTGTTGTCATTGCAGGATGGTACTGGAAATGGAACCCAGGACTTCATGCATGCTAAGCAATAGCTTCCAGTAGGTTCTAGTCAGGCCTGCCTCGAGCCTGCAACTTATACCTGGAATGAGGCTAACTGGGGACAACCTGGTTGGGGTAGCCTCTTTGAACTCTAATTCCCTCGTTTCTAAAAGAATAGTAATTTTACAGGAGTTATACAATGCTATTTTTCTAATTTTTATTTTATTTCTCTGGTTTGAGAAAGCACCAGTAGGTCCCCAGGCTTGTGTTGGAAGTGCTTGTACCCACCCAGCCATCTGGAGAGTCGTCTTCTGAGCCTGTCATGTGCTGAAATACATAGTCCAAAACTAGCTTTGTAGAAGATGACCTTGAATTTCTTAGAATTTAAAAAACATATACTCATTTTATGTGCATGAGTGTTTAGCCTACACATGTGTGCCTGGTGCTCTAAGGTTAGAAGAAGATACCAGACGCCCTGGAAAGGGAATTAAGTTGTGAGCCACTGGGTGCTGGGAAATGTGCTCAGGTCCTGCAAGATCAATAGGTGCTCTCTACCAGGGAGCCAACTCTCGGGCCATGTTTATTTTATATTTATTTTATTTGTTTGTTTGTTTTTCAAGACAGGGTTTCTCTATGCAGCTTTGGTGTCTGTCCTGGAACTCACTTCTGTAGACCAGGCTGACCTCGAACTCACAGAGATCCTCCCGATTCTGCTTCTCCAGTGCTGGGACTAAAAGCATGCATCACCACCACCTTGCTATTTTTTTTTGTTTTGTTTTATTTTGTTTAAAATTTTTAAATTACCTTTGTTTGGTTTGTGTGTGTGTGTGTATGTTGTGTGTACATGCAGTTTACAGCAGTCATATTTTTCCACATGTGGGTCTGGGGATAAAAGTCCTATCCTAGGTGGCCCTGACCTTATGTAGCCCTGACTGGCCTGATCTGCCTCCCAAGTGCTGGGATTGCTACCACCACACCTAGCTCTGATGGTGAATTTCTGATACTTGAGTCTTTCTTTACTGAGTGCTAGGATTACAGGCGCGCTGTACCACACCTGGTTTATTCAGTCATGGGGATCAGATGGAGCCCCAAGCCAGGTAAGCACTCTGCCAACGGAACTACATCCCCAGCATGCAAAGCCTCTCTCGGTGAGATGCTGTCTTGTGTAGCTCATGCTGGTCTCTCAATAACTGTGTAGTTGTGACCATGAACTATCGATCTCCTGCCTCTCCACCTTTGTGCTAGGATTACAGGCTTGATTGCAAGATTTTTGGTTTTTGTTTTTTTTTTCAAATGGTCTCACTTTGTAGTCCTTTATGGCCTGGAAGTCATAAAAATCCAGTTGCCCCTGTCTTCCCAGTGCTGGGGTTAAAGGTATGAGTTAGCACACGGGCCCCTAGCAGGATTCTTAAATAATAGAAGTGTACTGTCCAGACTTTGTACAAGGGTGCTGTTTAATGATGAGAACTGGGACTCACTACCGGGATTTGTTTTGACACATGGTCCCACCAATTTGAACTCATGGTTTTCTTCGTTTTCCAAGTAGTTGAGATTATAAATTTATACCAGAAATCACTTTGTTTTCTGCCATCTTAAGCCTGTATTACACTGCCAGTCTCTCTTGCCTCAGACTCTTTCTGGAGCCTGCTTCCACTCTGTCGCCAAATGCCTGCCCTTTGTCTTGTTTTTAAATTTTAAATATTTTTTTTAAATATTTACTTATTTACTTATTATGT
>NW_004949188.1:1356677-1362092 GCF_000317375.1 Microtus ochrogaster
CTTATTTACTTATTATGTATACAATATTCTGTCTGTGTGTATGCCTGCAGGCCAGAGGAGGGCACTAGACCCCATTACAGATGGTTGTGAGCTACCATGTGGTTGCTGGGAATTGAACTCAGGACCTTTGGAAGAGCAGGCAATGCTCTTAACCACTGAGCCATCTCTCTAGCCCCAATTTTAAATATTTTATGTATCTGATTATTTCACCCGTATGTACGCATGTACACCAGATGAATGTCTGAGGAGGGCTTTGGATCTCCTGGAACTGGAGTTGTGGGTCGTTGGCAGCCACCTTGTGGGTTCTGGGAATGTGGTTCCTTGCACAAGGAACTAATCCCCTTTATAAGCTGTTTCTCCAACTGTGTAGACCAGGATAGCCTAGAACTGACAGATTTGCCTGCCTCAAGGGCTGAGATTAAAGGTGCACACCTGGCTTTTGAAAAACTTGTTGTGACTATAATGCTGTGTGTTTGAATAATCATATGATTTGAGATTTGAGTGCCTTGGTTTTTTTTTTTGTTGTTGTTGTTTTTTGTTTTGTTTTGTTTTTTTTGAGTCAGGGTTTCTCTGTAGCTTTGGAGTGTATCCTGGAACTAGCTCTTGTAGACCAGGCTGACTTTGAACTCTGAGATCCTCCTGCTTCTGCCTCCTGAGTGCTGGGATTAAAGGTGTGTGCCACCACTGCCTGGCACATGCATTTACGTATAGAGGGTACACTTGCCACAGCTCAGGTTAGTTCTCTTCCTACCATGTGTGCCCTAGGGAGTCAGGTTGTCAGTTTTGGTGGCTAAGTCATCTCTCCATACCCCCTCAATTCACTTTTAAAAATTTTTATTTATGTATGTGTCTGTGGAAATGTATGCACCTTTGTGTAGGTACCCACAGAGGCCAGAAGAGGGTGTCTGATCCCTTGGAACAAGTTAGGCAGGTATAAGCCAGCCAACTTGTATGCTGTGGACTAAACTTGTGTTCTCTGGAAAGCAGCTCCCCATCCCTGCCTCCCCCCCCCCTTTTTTTTTTTTTTTTAGGCAGGGCCTTAACTGTGTAGCAGAGGAATTCTCAAGCTCATGACAATCCCTAACCTCAGCTTTACAGCTGCAGGGATTCCAGCTGTGTGATATGGGGCTTGCCAGCATGTTAGCCTTGGGTTCAGTTGGGGAACTGGTGTCTGTAGATTGCCCTAACGGTACAGGTTTGTTATCGCCCTGCTGGGCTTGGTAATTTTTTTTGTCATGAGAACATTGTGCTAAGATAAATGAAGATTGTTATATCAATGGGTAGGACTAGAGAGAGAGCTCATTGCCTGCTTAGCCAGAGGACCTGAGTTCTGTTCCCAGCAACATCAAGACAGCCACAGAGATCTAACTCCCTTCCCTGTCCTCTGAAGGCACCAGATATGTACATGATGCACAGGCATTATGCAGATAAAACACCTTGTATACTAAACAAATCATTTTTTTAAAAAATGTCACCAGGTAACAGACACTAACTGCTGTTGATTGATCTGGCCTTCAGCTCAGATTTTTTCCAGCTCCCTGGAGTCTACAGGTGTATGTGTCATCGAAACTGGTTCTACTCAGTAGCATTTTTGCTGCTGTTGGTTTGCATTGGGCATGATCTCAGTTTCCTGGGCTGGCTTTGAATTTAGAATTTTCTTGCCTCAGCCTCACAGTAAGCTAGGCCTGGCACAGACCCGTTTTCTTGCTTCCCTTATTTGTTTGTTTATCTTTTACTTAGTGTCTGTGTGGTCATGTGTGTATTACAGCAGGCAAGTAGTGGTCGGAGCACAACTGTGCGAGTCAGTTCCCTTCCACAGGGTTTGTCCAACTGCTAATAGGTTTGTTTGTCTACTGAGCCAGCTATGTTTGTGATTGTGTGTATGTGTGAGAGACAGACAGACAGACAGATTTGTGAGCGTAGGTACTGAAGAGGTCGGAACAGGGTGTCCAGGGTAGTCGTGCTGAGTCATCTCTGCATGGGTGCTGAGAAAGAACTTAAGTCTTCTGTAACAGCAGCTTTCTGTCTTAGTCACCGAGCCACGTCACCAGCCCCTACAATGCAGTGTCTTTATAGCTACAAGAGCCTAGGGACGGTCCTTCATATTGGCTGTTATTCGTCAGGGTTATAGGTGGGGAGATTGAGACCTATGTAAAACAGAAAAATCTTTTGGTTAACAAATGGTAAAAGGAAGCCAGACATAGTGGTGAACGCCTTTAATCCCAGCACTTGGGAGGCAGTGGCCAGGCCGATCTCTGTGCGTTCAAGGCCAGCCTGGTCTACAGAGTGAGTTCATGGATGGCCAGAACTACATAGTGAGACCATCTCAAATAAAACAGAATTGAACAAACAAACAAACTGCAAATAACTAAAGGGGTTGGAGTTTAGCTCAGTGTAAAAACACTTGACTAGCATGCATGAAACTGGGTTCCATCCCTATGGCTAAAAAAGATACAGAAAACCCCAAATGGCTAAGCTGGCCTCAAATTCAAGGCCAAAATCAGTTTGCCATAGGGGACAGGGCAGGGGCTTGGTTTAAGAGGCTGAGAACCTGGACCCCTCACATCTAGGATGCTGATGTACCAACACCAAAAGGCGTCTGAGCGTTTTGATGTCATTGACCTGGACCCCTACGGCAGTCCTGCCCCCTTCCTGGATGCAGCAGTGCAAGCTGTGAATGATGGAGGTGAGGCTCGCCCATAGCATCTAGAATGCCCAGGCAGGTGTAGGGTCAGGGTGTTTGGAGGGTCATCACTGCCCTGCCCCTCTCCACAGGTCTTCTGTGTGTCACTTGCACGGACATGGCAGTATTGGCAGGGAACAGTGGAGAGACGTGCTATAGCAAGTATGGAGCCATGGCCATCAAGAGCCGGGCCTGCCATGAAATGGTGAGAGTCCCCCCCACGCCGACCTCCCTGTACTGATGACCTCCTCAGTGCCCTCGGATGGCCAGGACTGTTCTAGCCCAAGCTGTGACATGACTGGCAAGCAGATCCTTAACATCCTTTGCCAATGGGCAGGAGTGGTTAAACAGTCATTTTTTTTCTCCTAGCATACTATAGTATAACCTTAAAAATAAATATTTTGTTGTTAGGTATGGTGGTGTATGCCAGCATTTGGAGGGCAGAGGCAGGTGGATCCCTTGAGACCAGCCTGGTTTAAATAGAGAGTTTCAGGACAGCCACGGCTATACCGTGAAACCCTTTCTCAAAAAAAAAGTTACATGTAGCATATATGTGTGTGTGTGTGTGTGTGTGTGTGTGTGTGTGTGTATAATTACACAACACACATATTTTTGTGTGGAGGAGACGTGTGCCATGGTAAATATGGAAGTCAGGACAGCTTCCTAGAGTCCATTCTTTGCTTCCATCATTCGGGTTGTGTATCAGTCAGTCTTCATGGCAGGTGCCTTTGCACACTGAGCCATTGTGCCATCCCCAAATGACGATGCTAAGTGTCCCAAGCAGGGCTCCTTCTGCAGCTATGTCTCAGGTGCTGGATTATAGGTGTAGCACTCAGAGTGAAACTGGGTTTTCTTTTTTTAAGATTTATTTATTTTATGTGTATGAGTGCTCTATCTGCATAGACAACTTTATGCCAGAAGAGGGCATCAAAACCCACTATAGATGGTTGTGAGCCACTATGTGGTTGCTGGGACCTCTGGAAGAGCAGCCAGTGCGCTTAACCTGTGAGCCATCTTTCCAGCCCCGAAACTGGGTTTTCATGTTCTGCCTGGGAATGGACCTTGTGCATGCAAGGTGCTCTGCCACTGAGCCACACCCCAACACAAGAAATGGTGTTGAGGGTTTGAGATAGGCTTTTGTGTAGCCTAAGCTGGTCTTGAGCTTGCTATTGTAGCTGAAGCTAACCTTAAACTCCAGACCCTCCCATCCACCTCCCAAATGTTAGGACAAAAAATATCCTAAGAAAACATTTTTTTCAAGGTCTGAGTTCTAATCCTGGCTTAGTTGGTGACTCTGACTTCACCTTTCTGGGCCTTAGTTTTGCATCTGCAGAGCCCGTGTGGTCATGGCACCTACTGTAAGGTCTCTTGCTGTCTCTTGCGCTGCACAGCGCCACCACCTTTTTCATGTCAAGAGGCTGGAAGCTGCCCCTGATAACACTCCCATTGTCTATAGTGAAGACGTACTCTCAGCGTGGGTGGGTTAAATCACTGGTGCAGGCTGCAGCCATGTAGTACCTGCTACCAGTCACGGAAATGGAGGAACAGAAAACACTGTTTTCCAGTGTCCCATAGCCAGGGAATGTGTGCATCTCCAAGCTTCTTCCCAGTGCTAATGCTCACCCCTGCCACCAGGCCCTGAGAATTGTGCTGCATAGCCTGGACCTGCATGCCAACTGCTACCAGCGCTTCGTGGTGCCACTGATCAGCATCAGCGCTGATTTCTATGTCCGGGTTTTTGTGCGCGTTTTCACAGGCCAGGCCAAGGTTAAGGCCTCAGCCAGGTAAGCCCCGCAGAAGAAACCTGATGAATTGAGGGAGGAACCGAGTCTTGCGGTAGGGGACCTTCTTGGTGTCTGAAAAGGGACTGAGTTGGTCTGGGGGAAGAGTTGAGGTGTAGTGACCACATCAGGAACTCATGGCTTCTCCTGGGCTTCCCCAGCAAGCAGGCCCTGGTGTTCCAGTGTGTGGGTTGTGGAGCCTTCTACCTGCAGCGTCTTGGCAAAGCATCAAGAGACCCTGGTGGCAGGTGAACAAGGGTGTTTTGGATTGGAAGGATGTCTAAGGTCTCCCTCTTCCAGCAGTCTCTCCTCAAACTGCCTCTCTTTACAGGGTCAAGTTCTCTGCAGCCTGTGGTCCTCCAGTGACCCCTGAGTGTGAACACTGTGGACAGCGACACCAGGTGGGCCCAGGTCAGAGAGGCAGTGGACCAGGGTCCTAGTGCTCACGCATTCATGCCCCTTGCTCATCTGTACACCATGTTTTCACAGCTTGGAGGCCCCATATGGGCAGACCCCATCCATGACCTGGACTTTGTTGGCCGAGTTCTTGAAGCAGTGACCACTAATCCTGGCCGCTTCCACACCTCCAAGCGGATCCAAGGTGTCCTGAGTGTTGTTACTGAGGTATGAGCTGGATGGATATAGGGAAGGGACCCCTACACAGGGAGGGTACCCTTCTGTGCCCGCCTTCCTTCCAGCAGCCCATGATGCTCCATGCTTACCTCTCAGGAACTTCCCGACGTCCCTCTCTACTACACACTGGACCACCTGAGCAGCACCATCCACTGTAACACACCCAGCCTCCTGCAGCTTCGGTGAGGGCCTTTGGGGGCAGCTTGGACCATCAGAGTCTAGTGTGTGCCTGGGGCAGAGCTGAGAGGCCATAAGCCCTCCAGCGGATGCTTTGTTCTTTAATTCTTTTTTTTTTTTTTTTTTTTTTTTTTTTTTTTT
>NW_004949188.1:1362192-1374314 GCF_000317375.1 Microtus ochrogaster
AGGCTGGTCTCGAACTCACAGAGATCCGCCTGCCTCTGCCTCCCGAGTGCTGGGATTAAAGGTGTGCGCCACCATCGCCCGGCTTGTTCTTTAATTCTTATGTATGTGTGTTTTGCCTGCATGTGTACAAATGCACCATGTGCATGACTAAGGAGGCCAGAAGAAGGTGTCAGATTCCCCAGGCTCAGAGTTACAGGGAATTGGACATGGGATCCAAACCCAGAGTCCTCTGCAAGAGCAGCAAGTGCTCTTAACCACTGAGTCATCTCTCCAGCCCCCAAAAGGTGGTTTTGATGTCACAGTCAGTGACATGTCTTTGCTGTGGAAGAAACAAGCATGCCATCCCACGTGGCCTGCTTGTGGTCTAACCTGTGCTTGTGATCTCTGCACCCAGGTCAGCTCTCCTCCACGCTGGCTTCCGAGTCTCTCTCTCCCACGCTTGTAAGAATGCAGTGAAGACAGACGCTCCCCCACAAGCTCTCTGGGACATCATGCGTTGCTGGGTGAGGGCAGGTGACCCCACGATTCAAGGCAGGAGGACATGGAGGGGAGGGTGACTTGGGTGCACCTCAGGCCTAGCCTCTCTTCCACCTCTGTCCCCAGGAGAAGGAGTGTCCAGTAAAACGGGAACGGCTGTCAGAAAGCAGCCCAGCATTCCGGATTCTGGCTGTGGAGCCCAGGTACAGACAAACATGGAGGAGGGGACAGGCTACCCCCTGGGCATAGCAGGTGCATGTGCTCAGAAGACAGACACTTCAAGGGGAATCCAGAGCCCTCACCTTCTGCCCTCACCCTGTGCCCTTCCCACTCTTCTCTGCACCAGCTGTTCTTTAGCCTTACGTATCTGTGAGTGTCTGGGTCAGAGGAACCTTCCATGGCTTTTTCCTCATAGTGGCCTGAACCCTGCACAAAGTCTGTCCCGCCTGGGCCCTTTGCCTGGGCCCTTGTCTCTCACATCAGAGAAGCCTTCTGGACTGACCACCCTATCTGGCACTGCATCCTGACTTAAGTCTTCTACCACAACAGTTACAGAGTAGCATGTCCTGACACGGGATTATTATTTCTTTGTGTTGCTGGGGATGGAACCTGGAGCCTTGTGCATGCTGGGCAAGTCTCTACCTGGGTTCACACCTCTGGCTCGAGTTACTTCTGATTTATCTTGTCTTGTCGATTGTCTGTTTCTGATGCTGCAAAGCCAAGCTCCATTGGGTCAGATCCAGGCTACTTTGTCAGAAATTCCCTAGGAAATCCAGGTGTTGTTAGGCAATGGGAGAACTCTGAGCCTGGTAGACATGTGGTGCTGCCTCAGGGTGGGCAGGTTCTGGGGCTGTGTTCACCCTGCATGGCTGCTGCCTCCAGCCCCCACCCATTTGTCCAGGCTAAAGGCCAACTTCAACATCCGGGAAGATGCCAACCCCAGCTCCCGCCAGCAAGGACTCAAGCGCTTCCAGGCCAATCCAGAAGCCAACTGGGGCCCCCGGCCCCGTGCCCGGCCAGGGTAAGTGTAATGTTGCAGTTGGCTAGGGTGGGTTGAGCAAAGGAAAAGTAGGGTACCAGCCTCTGTCTCTGCATGGGGGCAGGGCAGCAAGTAAAGATCCAGAGGAGAAACGGAGGCTGCTACAAAATAAGCGGAAGGAGCCAGCCGAGGACCCAGCCCAGAGGGCAGCCCGCCTCAAGACGTTTCCTTGCAAACGATTCAAGGAGGTGATTCCCTTCTTCCACCCTCCCTGCCACAAATCCCGGGAGGGGGGGGAGCGGGGGGGGGGCAGGCTGGCTGGCACAGCTGGGAGCTGAGGAAGGAATCCTGGCCCTGTGCTCACAGCCTGGAGCTCCATACTCTCCCTTTTCCCCACCAGGGTACCTGTCAGCGAGGGGACCAGTGCTGTTACTCACACAGCCCTGCAGCGCCTGTGGTCTCTGCTGATACTCTCGTCACAGACTGTCCAGAGACCACCACCAAGATCTTCCCTGGACCAGAGGCTGCTGCTGGGGGCACTGGTGGGCCAGGTGTGGACTGAGACAATAAAGAGATGTCACTTTCTGCTGGTTGTCATTTTGAATGGGGAGGTTGTCTGCCTGAGGGACTCTTCCTGTCTGGGTCCTTGTTCCTGCCTGACTGCAGCTTTAAGTCTGACCTGGAAACTGATCTGGCTGTTTCAGGAGAGCAGTTCATCAGGTGGCCACAGGGCGGCAGCTGCAAGCATGCTCGCCCTTTGCCCAGGCAGCTGCAAGCATGCTTGCCTGTCACCCACCTGTCACCCTGTGCTGCCTCCCCTCTGACTATCCAGGCATTTCCCCCAGCACCCACTAGTCCCCCTGAAGTCTCTTAATGCCTGATGTCTTGGGCCTCGCTCTCTCCAGTGCTCTCTCCAGTTGGTGTGGTGGCGGAAGCCAGACCGGAAGCAGGCACTCTGTGCATCCGCTCCAGACCAGGTGCTTCCTGCCCTGCCTGCTCTCAATAGGGATGTGACTGCTGAGAACACAAGCAGAGCAGGCGGCTGCCCAGACACCCAGTGAAGAGGCTCTGTCCCCTTCCTCTGGAGTAGAGAGTTAGTAATGCTAAGAGGAGAGCAGGGGCATAAGCACACTTCACCAGCCGCTACGAAGTGAGGCAGTGGGGTGGTGACTTGAGCACTTTAACAAGGCTGGATGGCCACTGAGCACCTCCCTGGGTGTGCCTACAATTCACCAAATACACGGGGCAGGCCTATATTACACTACATAGAGCTCAACTCCTCTTGGAAGCCTTTTTTTTTTTTTTTTTTACTCAAGAGACAGGGTTTCTCAGTGTAGCTCTGGCTGTCCTGGAACTCTCCATAGACCAGGCTGGCCTCTGCCTCCCAAATGCTGGGATTAAAGGCATGAGCCAACATTCCTGGCCTCCTTGGGAGCTTTCTGTGGGGTTTCCAGGACTTTGTTGTTGTTAAGATTTATGTACTTTCATGTATATGATTTTTCCCTGCATGTATGGATGTGTGTGCACCATGTGCTTCTCTGGTACCCTTAGAGTTAAGAGGGTGTCAGATCCCCTAGAACTGGACGATTGTGAGCAACACGTAGCTCCTACTAACAGAACCTGAGTCCTCTGCAGGACCAGCAAGTGCTCTTAACCACTGAGCCAGCTCTCCAGCCCCCAGGGTTCCAGAATTCAGAATATCACTCCAGAATAACTGCCAGCAAGGGACAGCACCCCGTTGTGTGGCCTGCCTGGCATTTTTTTTTTAATTGGTGTTTTGCAATGTATGTTCATGTGAGGATGTCAGATCTTGGAGTTACAAACAGTTGTGAGCTGCCATGTGGGTGCTAGGAGTTGAACCCAGGTCCTCTGGAAGAGCAGTCAGTGCTCTTAACCACTGAACCATCACTCCAGACCCCTGCCTGGCATCTTAGGGAGCCTTGGAGCAGCTCTGGGAAACACAACTCTTGACACTGGATTCCACCCCCCTGAACTTGAGAAATAACCTTGGAAGTGCCACATCGCCAGAACTATCTCCTGGAGCCCTATTCCTGGGTGTGTGGGGGTAGGGAAGTCCGCAGGCGATGTGTAAAAAAGAGGAACTAGGCTGGAGGCTGGGGCCCTTGGGTCGTGGGGCCTCAGAGGACCGGAAAGGGGCCCCTTCCACCCCCCTCAGCACAGACACTGGGCAGGGGGTGGGGTTCAAAGCCAGAATAACCGCAGAGGACCAGAGGCAGCCTTGCCTCATTTCCTCTTTGCATGGAGAGTTCGGTTCCAGAGTCTCCTGAGGGCTAGGGTCTTCCATTGCCTAGGGGAGCAAGCAGCAAGTCCTGGGGGGTGACTGCCAGTACTGGCCACCGTGGACCAGAGGGTGCGCGCTCCCGTGATCCCTGCCTGCTGGTTTCCTCCGGGGTCAGTGCAGCTCCTTATCAGGCGCGGCCAGGCAGTCAGACCCTTATCTGCACTGGCCCAGCATCCTCTGGCCTCTGCGCCAGGGGGTAAGAGGGAGGAAGCCAGGCTGTCGGGGGTGGGGAAAAGGCGGGTCGGTCCAGGAGCCGCTCACTTTCTCTTGAGGTTACACACCACGCCGCCGCCGCCGCCGCCGCCGCCTCCGCGACTCTCTCAGGCCCTCCGGAGCCCGGGAGGTGGCGCAGCCCAGCTCTGAGGCCCAACGGGACCACCTGGGGCACACTGACCGGACTGGACAGTGGAAACCGCCTCCTGGCCTGGATTGACAGCCCTGACCACACAGCACTCCAGACTGCGACAACTGCTACAGGGTAAGAAGGACGCTTTGAAAGTTCGGAGGGAGAGTTTGCGCCTGCACTCTGCGCTCATTCGTTCATTTATTCATTCATCAGCTGGGACCCACTGAGGAACCAGGGGAATCTCTCCAGCTGCGGAAGATAGGGCAGAGAGGTGGGGAGTCACGCACTAGCAGGACACTCCAGACCCTGGAGCCCAGCACACATTTTATGTAGGGTGCAAAAAAATCTGGATGCTGATGAAGCTAGGGTTGGTGAGAGGAACCTTGAGCAAGGGTGGAGGCTTCAGCAACAACCATGGAAAGGTGGTATAGGTTTCAGGAGTTAAGTTAGGGGATCCCTACTGTGCCCCAGCTGCTGGAAGGAGAGAAACTGGCTCAGAGGCAAGAAGCCCTTTACAAACAACTCTAAGCAGGGTTAATGCTGTCTAGCACCTAGTAGACACCCCCTCTTGTGGAGAAGGTTCCCCCTTCATGTCTTGCAGTAGTTTCTGGACCCATTCATCTGCCTTTGACTACTGAACTCACAGTCTCTCTCTCTCAAGGTGCTTTCATATTGAAGCGCTCACTTAGGTGAAACACGTGGGAGAAACATGGTCTCTGGCGGGGCCGTCCGTCCCAGTAACTCTGCTCTCTTCCACAGGTTAGCATTCCATCCTTGGGGTCCATGTGCCCACCCCAGGCCCAGGCAGAGGTGGGTTCCGCCATGACTGAGAAAGTTGAGATGGTGCACGCCTCCAGCCCTGCGCCTGCACCTCCCCCTAAGCCCGCCTCACCTGGGCCCCTTCCTGCGGAGGTAGACCACCAAAACCCGGCATGCACCCCCTGGTTGCCTCCAGGTGTGCCAGTGATAAACCTGGGTCACACCAGGCCTACAGGGGCAGCCATGCCCACCACAGAGCTGAGTGCTCTTCGGCCCTCCTTGCTGCAGTTAGCTGCCTTGGGAGCAGCTCCACCCACCCTGGCCCTGCATTACCACCCCCACCCCTTCCTCAACAGGTCAGTGGGGAGCTGGGACTGTGGGCAGCGCTAAGGGTCGGTGAGCAGGGACTTTGCCTATAAGGCGTTCATGACACACAACACCTTACAGCGTCTACATTGGGCCAGCAGGACCCTTCAGCATCTTCCCTCACAGCCGGCTGAAGCGAAGACCAAGCCACGGTGAGCTGGACTTGGCTGAGGGTGAGTGTGTCTATGTTTGTGTACTTGTGGGTGCTTATCCCTGTAATCCATTCAGAGGCCAGCCTGGGCTACATAGTTGAGTCCCAACAAACCAAGTGTTATAGCTAGAGTCATGGCTACAACAGGACATAGCACCCACAGAATGACGCTCCCCAACCCGAAAACACAGTCATGAAAGAGACAACCTTGGACTAGGATCACACAGAACTATGAGCCCACAATCAACCTCAGAACCCCAGCCACACAAACAACAGTCACAACCACATGCCACGAACCCACACAACCACAGCCATCAGATAGGCCACCAGTCACCCACAGGCCCACAGCAGGCATGAAGAGAACCTCTGAAAACCCGAGGACATGCTCGCTCGGAATGAGGCCACAGGGTGGACATCAAGACATGATCAGGCTTAGCAGCCCTGGCGTCTACACAGCCCACACTCGCTTCAAGCCCAAGCGGGTGCTGGTGGTGTTTAGTGAGGACAGCAGTGAGTGCCCTCTGGCCTGTACGCTGATGCTACTCTTCCGGTCCTCAGGGCACCAACCCCAAAAGGTGGCTCGTCGCGTGTTCACCAACAGCCGAGAGCGCTGGCGGCAACAGCACGTTAACGGCGCCTTCGCGGAGCTCAGGAAGCTGCTGCCCACCCACCCGCCCGACCGGAAGCTGAGCAAGAACGAGGTGCTGCGTCTGGCAATGAAGTATATCGGCTTCTTGGTGCGGCTGCTGCGAGACCAGGCGGCTGTGCTCGCCTCGGGCCCCAGCGCTCCCGAGCCCCGCAAGCCACCTGCGCACCGGGGAGTAGAGAGCGGTGCGCGCTGCGGGGCCCGACACAGGATGGAGGCTGCGTGCTCGCAGCCCGTGCTTCCTGGGGACTGCGACGACGACCCCAATGGGTCGGTGCGACCCATCAAGATGGAGCAGACAGCCCTTAGTCCTGAGGTGCGGTGACCCAAGGCAGTGGCGCCTCGCCCGCTGCGCTGTGAACTCCCTGTAAAAGGGACTGAGGTCGCCCAGATGAGGAAACGCCCTGTAGTCCTGGAAGGGTGACCGGCGACTCGGGGGCTCCGCAGACTTTTCAGAAAAATTTCCCACAGACTACCTGAGGTGGCCTTGCTAGTGTCCTCTTCCCTGGGTCGAGGCCAGAGAACCAACAAAGCAAAGTGACTACGGGGTCCTTAGGGGTGCTGGGAGAGGTAGGGAAGGGTCTGGAAGCCTTCGCATCGGCGCCCCCTGCTGGAGGCGGGAAGCCCCTAGACAGTGTATGGAGGGCCCACCTCACCGAGCCCAACTGGTTGCGCTTGATCCATGATCCTGTTAACCGCGTTATCGAAGACTCAGGCACTCTTGCATTTGTTTTTCTTTATTTCTTTATTTCACATACACATTAGCCATTCAATGGAGAAGCCGGAGAGAGTCAGGCAAAGATGGTATAACAGAAGCGCAGTGACGGGGGTGGGGCGGGGCGGGGCGGGCGGAGAGGGGACAGACGGGCTGGCTGCCTACTTGCATTCCGCTAGGACACTGAAAACCCAGAAAACAAAACAGACAGTAAACTACCCTTGTTTCTTATGTATCTCAGTGCAGAGACGGGGGTGGAGGGCAGAGAAGGGAGACCAGGCTGAAAGAGGAGCAGAGGGAAGGGGACGCTAAGGGGGAAGCACACCAAATCCATTAGTACTATATATAGAGATACTCGTATATACTGCGTTTCTTAGCCTAAGAAGAAACTTGTTTGACGGGACGGGCGGCCTTTGCGGTCCGCGATGCTGGTGCTGGTGGGGCGCACGGATCTCCCAAGAGGGGCCAAAGCGGGGGCTGGCCCCAGCTGGCTTGCGGGGGGGGGCGCCCCAGGGTGGATGGGGTTGGGGGAGCAGAGGTGGGGCTGGGGTGCCCCTAGGGCTCTCGATTGGGGGACAAAAGTTCTCATAACTTTATTGCTCCTTTATTTTTCTCTCGTGGGGGGGTCCGTTCAGCACGGTCGGGGTGGGGAAACGGTGGGTCGTCTGAGCCACCCGGCCCCTCTGGGACCCAGAGCGCGGCGTCCGCTCCGCCAGCACGGGGGTGAGAACAAGGCACTAGGTCGGCCGGCCAGCGCGGGGGGCGGGTGTGTAAGGCAGTCGACAGGGCTGGTTGCGGGGTAGGGTGGGGATGTGTGCCGGGCTGTGTGCGTGCGTGCGTGCGTGCGCGGGCCTGGGCAAATCGACCTGTCAGCGTGGCTGGACCTGTCCTGGAGCATCGAACCTCCCGGAGGGAGGGGAAGAGCGGTGTTACGTGGGAAGGGGTTGGGGAGGAAACTACCAACTTGCTGAGCGCGCTCCTGATTAATGCTGGTGAGGGTCAAGTTGGCGTCTGGCTCAAAGAAGGGCGCTCGGAGTGGGAAGGAAGGGAAAAGGGACGTTTGTTCGTTGGCATTGACCTCTGCGGGGGAGGGGGCCGGGGACCCCCGCCGCGCCCCAGTGCCCGGAGGGGGAGGGGGCGAAAAAGGGGGAGGGGGCGCCCAGGGAGACCCGCGGCCAGAGCAGCCCAGCCGCGGGGCGCACGCCGCTGTCCCGTTCCGTTAAACTCAACAAAGAAGGGATATGCGTGTTCCTAACAAGTGCAGAATATTTAATTGATTCATAAACGTATGTATAATAGTTTGTGGGTTTTTTAAAAACGTACTTTATAATGTAATAAGCACCAGGGTTTTTTATGTTTAATTATCTTAAAAATAATTTTCTCTCGTCCTTTTCCTTTTGATCTTGTGTTGGTTTTTTTTTTAAATGTAGAGGTGTTTTTTTAAAATATAAAATGTGAACGTTTTCTTCAGCCCTCCCACCGAAACCGAACGACGAAACAAATTAAAACCCCAGATTATCCTCGTCAACGCAGGAAAACGGCAAAAAACCAACCAATCAAACAAACAAACAAAAAACCCAGAGAACTATCAAAAAAAAGGAAAAGAAAAAAAAGAAAGAAAACACTCAGCTTTCATCCCCGCTAAGGGCAGGGCAGGCCCAGTTCTTTTAGCGTCCCCAGAGCCGCGAGGACATTACAAAAAAAATAGAATTTTTTTCTTAATCTCTTAACATACAAAGATAGGAAAACTCTCTGATGCATTGCACTTGGTTCAATGAAAAAAAAAAAGGTTAATTTCCCCTATTTTTTTTTTTTGTGGGTTGTTTCCTCTCCTAACACGTCCCCACATCTGTTGCCCTCATCGTCCCTCGCCTGCCCCTCACAACACCACTTGGGAAAGGAGCGCTACTCCCACCCCACCCCGGTCCTCCCGGGGGTACCTCGCCGGGCACCTTGGGCCCCGGCCCAGCTGGCCTGCAGCTTCTGACCTCGCCCGGGGCGTGTGCCCCGCAAACCCACAGCACCTGCCCGCAGCCCGACTGTCTTCGACCAACCGAAGAGGCGCACGCGGCTGGGCAGGGACCCTCTTTCGCTAGCTCTTAGCTCTGACCCTGTTTCGCCAACCGAACTGAAAAATCATTGCACTTTGACCGCGCGTCACGCCCGGCCCGCCCGGCCCCCCATCCTGGGGCTCCCTCCCCTCGCACAGGGAGGCCCCTCGCGGGATCTCCACCCCGGGCCCTGGACGCCACAGGGGAGGGCTTCACTCAACTTCCACGCAGCGCGCCCGCCCGGACAGCTGCCTCTCAATCCCGAGCTCCCTGCATGCGGCCATTCGCCCGCTCAGGGCCGCAGCCTCACCAACTAGATTCTCAATAAATAAAGCCCACAACCCACCCCACGTGGTGTAATGTTGGACCAACTTTCGGAGGGTCCTGACCTGTGCTTTGTGTTTTCATACCGGAGAGGCGCAAGGCCTTGAGAATGGGCCTGGGAGGGGAGATGCAGGGAAGGAGGACTAAGGCACAGAAAGACAAGCCAGAGGGGTCCAGTCACCTTGGAGGGGGGCTGGCGTGCTCGCGTTCCCCTCCCCTCCCAGGGGGCTTCTCAAGACCCTCTGGACAAGCCTCCACCATCCCTTGCAGGAGGAGGGGGCTGGGAGGAGAGCTGCTTCCTGTGGTGTGTTATGAAATTGTTCCCAAGTTGCTCAGAGGAGTTCCCAACTGCAACAGCGAAAGACCCAAACAATGACTGCCCCACCCCTAAATAAAGAGGAAAGACATTACAGCTAAAATCTAGGGAGAAGTGGCCACGGGATGTGGCGGGAAGGGAAGGGGACCAGAAAGCTCCAGAACACTCTTTTAAAAGGATGACACCCCCCACCCTCCACAGGAACTGAGAGTCTCGAGAGCAGGACGCCTACCTAGTGCAGGTGGAGGCAGCCTTGTCCTCCTCGCTCGGCTCCGGGGCCCTTTCTGCTCCACTCTCAGCCGGCCCCTGGAGGGCTGTGTGCGGCAAGGGCAGGGGCAGGGCAGAGGGGCGGAGCGAGGGCACCTGCATGCAGGGCTGGGGTGCGGGGCGACCTGGGGCCGACTCCCTTCAATAGGGGCGTGGCAGAGGGCAGCCCTCGCGGCCTGCGGGCATGGAAGAGGGTGCCTGTGCCGGGCTGAGCGTCCAGTCCAGAGCATTCTGACTTTTTCCTGTGTGCTGTACAGAGGGGGTCCGGCCCGAGAACTGCCCTGCGGTTCGGGGTGGGGGAGGTGGCAGAACACCCTCCATTCTGGACTCAATGCTGAATTTAGCTTAGCTACCTCCAAGGAACATCCCCTGCCCACCCCGGGGCCATCCTAGTCCAGAGCAGCAGGGGACAGAAGCCTGAGCAGAGGCTCCCTGGAAGGGCGAGAGGGAGAGGAGGGGGGGGGGGGCGAAGTCCGGAGGTGAGCTCGAATGTCTACTTCCATCATCTTTATGAGCTGTTCCTCTGGGCTCCGAAGGAAGCTTAGGTCCAGTGGAGGGTGGGGGGTCCCCAGGAACCGCAGAGGTGGCAGACCAGCGAACTGGCTGCTCCTTCCCAGAAAGGCCGGGCTGGCTGCATCTTTTCTTTCTGTTTGTCCTCTGCTTAGCAGAGTCCGCTTAGCATGCTTCTTTCTGCTTGGCTGCTGGTGTACAACTCGGCTGAGACCCCTTCCGAGGGCTCCCGGGACTGGGCTGCTTTGGACCGCAGGGCTACCCGGGCTGGAGGAGGGAAGGGCTGAGTGGCTGACGACGTCTAAGTTTTGCTTTTCGGTGGGGCTGGGCTGGGGGATATTTCCATGTCTCAAAATCTCTTCTCCCCCCTTTTGAGGAACCTCTTTTTAAAAATTTTTGTTGTTTCTTTGTTGATCTTAATCAGAGGAACCAGGACTGAAACGGGACCAGGAAAAAAAAAAAAAAAAAAAAAAGAAAGAAAGAAGCGACAATGAGAACAGCCGGAAAGGTCCCAGCTCCCATCTCACCCCCCCTGGCCCTATGACCCCCACCGTCTACAGTGAGCTCAGGAGGAGGAGCCAGGGTGCTGGGCAGCTGACCCCCATGGAAGAAGCCAGTTTATTCTCCCCACCCTCTGAGGGAATCCCCCCCAGACCCATTCCCCGGTGCAAGAGTCCAGCTGGCCTTCCCGTGGGCACTGTGCCCAGCGGGTGGGACCCCCATGGCTGGCACTGGCCAAGACCTGGGATCTGGCCATGTTTGCAATTGTTTAGGTTTTGTGTGGGACCTGGAAGGTGGGGAGGATGCCAGGCTGGGGCTTTTGTACCCGCAGGGGATGGCGGAGTAGGGTGGGGGTGGCCCAGCTTGAGTTCTTGCTGAGTTTTCTTTCTGTCTCTTTGGATTAAAAGCAGAAATTCACGTCTGTACATCCCAGCCAACGTCCTGTCCCTCGGGCTAAAAGGCTGGGGGCAGGGAACCACATGGCTTCAGTTCCTACCGGGGGCCAGCCTGGGGGAGGGGGCCAGAGCCCACCCACCCAGCAGGATCCTGAGCCTTCAGGGCAATAGACCGGGGAAAGAGCCTGAAGCTCCCTGCGGTGGGCATTGCTTCCCTAGGAAGCCAGCAGGGGGCGCTGCGTTCCCGTACATAGGGCCCTCCTGGCAGTGAACACTGAGTACACACAGGGTGGACCCCTGGGACTGGCTGCTTGGCAACGCCGTCCATCAAAGGCTCTACTCTGGTTTCCTGCCCAAGGGGGAGTGGAGGACTCTTCTCCAGACCTATTCCCTTGCTTGGGTATACCTGACAGTACCTTCACAACAAAATGAGGGTCCCTGGCGTTTTAAGGGGAGCATCTTGGAGCTCCGTGTCACAGACTTGTGTATACAGGGCCAGGCAGTGCCAACTACAGAACACACACACTAGATACTGCTTCATTCCATCCGTGTCCCAAGCCCACACTGGTGCACACACAGGATGGGTGACCTTGACCTGACGACTCATGGATCTCCAATGCGGGGAGTTTAAGGTTAAGAGCCTGTACGCCTCTTTACTGCATGTTCAGAATCACGAGGAGGCAGCGCTGGATGGGAAGGTTTGTGCTCTGCTTAGGTAGAGTCGAGCCTGCTAAATTGGAGTGAAGGCACCAGGCAGCTGGAGTTGCCCACTTTTCAAAAGAAACCAGAAATCCAGGCAGAATTTCATGTGAAATTGTCCAGCATTTAAAATACTCCTAGAACCAGCCATGGCGGTGCATGGCTTCAATCCCAGTAGGTGGATCTCTGTCAGCTGGAGGCCAGCCTGGTCTACATAGTGAGTTCCAGGACAACTAGGGTTACAGTAAGACACCCTGTCTGAAAAACAAACAAACTTTCTCTCTCTCTCTCTCTCTCTCTCTCTCTCTCTCTCTCTCT
>NW_004949188.1:1374414-1391740 GCF_000317375.1 Microtus ochrogaster
CTCTCTCTCTCTCTCACACACACACACACACACACACACACACACACACACACACACGCACACTCTACTGGATCCAGGTGTGATAAAAATTGCTAGTAATCCCAATACCCAGGAGGCTGATGCGAGGGGATCAAGTTTGAGGCCAGCCTATATTATGTAGAGGGGTCCTGGCTCAAAACAAAAATAGAAAACCCATCACTACTGTGTTGGGGTGTGGCCTTACCTAGCATGCCTGAAGCCCTGGGTACCAACTCTATTCAAAACCTGAAAACATGAATATTCCAATATTGATCAGCTCACATCAGATCCTGTCCCTGAGGCTCTGGTTTGAAACTGCAGTTAAGTGCCCCTGTGAAATGGGGGTACTAAACACAAGAAACAGCAATGGAGTCCGAGAGGCACAATGTCTTGCTCCTTTAGTTCCAGCATGTAAGTCATGTGACCTGAATTTACTCCCTAAACCTACAGAAAGGTGGAAGGAGAGAACTGACTGAACGAAGCCCATACATGCATGTTACACACACTCATGCGTGTGTATGTACATAAATAAAAATAAAGCTCGAGCTTCAAAGATCCTCTAGAATCTTCTGTGGCAGTGGCGTCCTAGATGTGCTGTCCAGTTAGGTCACTGATACCATGGTTCATAAGATGAATCTGGAATGTGGATTGCGAACTGAGGTGTAGAGACTCAACCCAGGCCATCACGAACGTTAAACAAGTGCTCTTCCATGGAGCTCTCTCTCCAGCCCTACTGTTTTCTCTAATTTATTTCAGTGCACAACACTTCCTGTGGCCAGTGGTGAGGACAATAGCGGGTGCAAAGGATGGACATCTGGAAGTGTGGGTATTGCCACAGCAAAGGGTGCTGCCTGCCAGTGATGCGTGATGCTTACAGGGTGCCCGGCAGGATGTGCACAGGAGGGCTTGCCTCCCTCTGTGGGTTTGCAAGCAGCTACCTAAAGTCTCACTTGTCCCATTTAAAGCCAGGAAGGGCCAGGGAAGCTGAGGTGGAAACCAGATGGAATGTCCTCCCAGAGTGAAGTCAGCCAGAGATCTGCGCTTCTAGCTCTGGTGTTCTCTGGGACCCAAGGGACAGCTAACATGGGCTCTTACACCACTGCTCCAGGCAAGGGAAGCTACCCCTCCTCTGCTTCCATGATAGACACAGGTGGGCGGAGAATACATGGGACATGGGGCCACCATACCAAGGCCCAAACTCTCCCCTGGAAGTTTCTTGTACTACATAGCCTTATAGTCTCAAGAGTGGGGGATCCTCAGAGGATGAAGATTCCGGCTTCAGGCCTAGAATGGGGACTCAATAGTGTCTCCACACAGGCCGCAAGAGCAGGGTCTACAATCAAGCCCAGGCTGCCTTTTCTGTTTAACCCCTCCCTGCTTCTCAAGCCAGGCCCCAAACTGATTAAAACTAAGTAAAAAGCACTATTTAGGGAATGATAAAATTGCTAAAATTTTCTTTTCTTCCCTCATTCTATTGTTCTGTCTCCATCTGGTGCTCCAAGGATCAGCTAAAGTCACTGGTTACTGTGGAAACCAGTCCTGATTGTCCCCCCCCTACAGCCGCCTGCCTGCCCCCAGGCCCAAGGGCTTCTGCTCCAGGGTGTCTAACTCCCCCCCCCCCACACACACACACCTGCCCGATCATGGGTCCTGGATCAGCTAGGATTCACTTCCTCACCTGCCACCGAAGGCAGTGAGGGAGAGAGAGACAAACCGTTTCCCCGAACTTGCCTCAAACTCTGACTTGGCCTCAAAACGTCCAAGTAAAGTGAGCAGAGAAAGTGAAAAAAGCAAAACTGAGAGAGAGGGAAGGGCTCTCAGCAGCAGCAGAGCAAGCGCACTGCACTGTAGAGCAGGGGTAGCAGAGGGGGAGAGGGAGTGAGCAATGGAACCCTGCTCTTGGTGCCAGCCCAGAGCTGGGAGGGGAGGCCCGCCTGCTGTCCCTTCCTCTGGCACCCCCTCCCACCTTCTGCCAGCAGGGCTTTCTCGGCCTCCCTGGCACAGAGCAGAGGGGGCTGGCTCCAGACCCTGCCCAGAGCCATTGTTTTTCTTCTCAACACCCCCAAGTTCAAGTTCATCTGGGTGTTACATCATGTCTGGTTGCTCCTGGAAACCAGACGGGTCAGACGTGACTCTGGGGAAAGGGGGTGGGAGGCTGGAGGGGGTTGAAGTTCCCTTCTCCTCCCCTCCTCACCACTAGGGAGCTCTGAAGTTTGAAGTTTGGCTAAGTTGTGTGTGTGTGTGTGTGTGTGTGTGTGTGTGTGTGTGTGTGTGTGTGTGTTAAAGGAAAAGAAAGAAAGAAAAGACCCTTAAACCACACACAAAACTTCCATCTACCAACTTTCTCTGGACTGGGGCCTCAGCAGAGGCGGGGCAGGAACCAGCAGAGGTAGCCCTGAGGCTCTGAGCAGGGGTGGATTTCCCAGGGCTGAGGAAGCCGGCAAGGAAGTATTTTTATAAAACGTACAAAAAGAAGAATATTTGTGTGCTTTTTCTGAAAGCCCTGGCCCTCTGACGTTGCCCTGGCCTGCCTGAGGTGGGCCTTCCCTGTGTGCCAAGGGCCCTGGGTTCTGCCTGCTATTCTCACCCTCTCTAGACACAGGCACATGAGAGACATCCGTGTGTGCACATGCATTCTCCAGGCAGTCTGGGGCCTCACGCCGGAGGACAAGTTTGGCTTGTCTCCTTTTGGGAAGTGGGGGTGGTGTCAGTGGGGACTCGGGGCTCCAGCAGCCTGACTTTCCTCCTAATGGAACTTATGAGGACTTAGAGGAGGGGCCTCCAGGACGGCAGCCAACCCTGCCCTTGATGCCAGTCTCTGGGCATGCAGCCCACCAGCCGTACTTTGTCCCTCTCCCACCTTCATCCAGCCCACCCAGTGCCAGGGAGACAGGGAAGGCTAAGGCCTCCTTGATCTGACCAGGGTAGGAGATCCAGGAGACAGGGAGCGCTTCAGCCTTCCCTCTTTGCTTTTCCTGGATGGCCCAGAGGTCTCTAGCCTTGGGTTGCCTTTCCCAGGTCCAGGGTTGTCAGAGCTAATTATCCAATTAGCTGATTAGCTAGGGAGCCTGAGGCTGCCTAGGGAGGCTGCTCAGCTGGGCAGTAGCCTGGGCATGCAACTCATAAGGAGCAGCCCTCCCCAGAACCCTGGCTTCTCTCTTCATCCCAAGATGTGCCCCGCTGTCTGCCCTCTCCTGCAGCCAGGCATCTCCTACCTGAGACTGCTGTGGCATGTTCAGAAAGTTGCCGTCCCGGGGTCCGATGCTGACAAACCGGTTGGCAGAGGAGGCGCCTGTCGTTGCGAATGCTGTGGGAGCAGGGGGTGAGGAGAGAGGGAAAGACCAGGTCAGGCTATGAGGGCCCCCCTGGGTACTGCCCCTCTGGGCGGCGGAGGAAGGGAGAGACTAGGTTAGATGTGCTGTAGGGTAAGCTGGCGGCGGGAAGGATGAGTGAGGGCTACAGTGTGGGAGGCCAGCCTGCAGGCCCTTCTGCTCTCTGACCAGGAACGCACACAGACCCTCCTGCCTCAGCCTGTCAAGGCTGGGCTGAGGAAGGGCCGTTGAGGCTGCAGCTGAAGTCCTTTGGGCCTAGTTCTGTCCCCTACTGAGACACAGTTAGCACTGGATTCACCAGCGGAGACCCTAGTGGTTCTACTTTTAGAGGAGTAGTGCAAACATGGGGGCTGGGAAGCCTTGACCAGCCTGTCTGGGCATGGCCGCTCATCCAGGTCACCTCTCAAGCCCCACAGTCTCACTGGGGGCTGTGCCACTTACCACCTTGGGCAGTTCCACTGGTTGACAAGTGGCTCAGGAACTCACAGGGGTCCAGTGGAGACCACGCCAGCAGGAGTGGTCACAAAAGACCCCGTGGCCTGGCTGCCTGGTGTGCACTGTGGCAGAAAGGTCGAGTCCATGCTACTCTCTGCCCATCCGAGCCTCAGGCCAGGTGACAGAGAAAGAGGCCACAGAAAGAGCCCCAAAGCTCAGCCACCTGGGGGGCAGCTGTCCAATGCCCCAGGGGACCAATGATCCCCACAGCCCTGAGCTCTTCTCTTCTGGGGTATTCAGCTGAACCTGACAGGCAGGAAGCAGTCCCCAGAGGAAAATAGAGTTTCACAGTTCACCTGGGACGCTCACTCCTGCTCTATGCCAGACACACCCAGGACATGCTCGCCAGATTCTGTCCCTTCTCCAGAAGTGAGCTCCAACCTGGCTCCCGCCCCCACTCTGCCCACCTCCAGTGACTGTGGTCATGTCTAATGGCATATGCAAATGAGGAGATGACATGGAGAGGGCAGGGAGGGGGAGAGAAGGAGAGACAGAGAGTGCGAACGGACAGGAGTGTTGACATGGGCCACCCTGCCACCCACGGCTGCAGTTCCAGCTCAGACGCCTGCCCACCCCTGTGCCAGCCTGAGACAGCGCGCCGCCCGCCTTCCACCCCTCCTGTCCTTCACGTCGGGTCTAGCTGGGACCTCTCCACTTAGATATTTCTTCTCTTCCCTTTGGCACCATTTGTCATTGGATTAAAGGAAAGAAGGAAGGGAGAGAGAGGGTGGGAGGGAGGGAGGAAGGAAGAAAAAGAAAGATGAAGTAAGTTGGGGCCCAGTGCCCTCCCTTCTCTTTGGAACTTACAACCTGGGAAAGGAATTGAGGGGAAAGAAGGGAAGGGATAGGAGGATGGGAAGAGGGTATAAAAGGAAAAGAAAAAAAAGAGGAACAACAAGAAATCAAATGGGAAACTGAGGGAAGAAGAGATGGGAAAAGCGCCTCCTGCATCTTCAGAGGCCCAAGGGCCAGATGGAGGTGAGGGACAAGGCAAAAAGAGGATGGTGGTGGCGTCACCTTGTGGTTACATTTAATTTTTTTTTTTTTTTTTTTTTTTTTTTTTTTTTTTTTTTTTGGTGTGTGTAAGGGAACAACGAAACAACAACAACAAAAAAAATTGAAAAACAAAACCAAAAAATCAAAAAAAAAAAAACAACAAAAAACAAAAACAAAAGCAGCAATCAGGCATGAAGATGGCATGGCTGTGCCTCCCGCCCCCCCACCCGCGCCAGCACCCCCGGCCCAGTGCCCCACTGCACTCTCCCTCCCGCCCCCCAGGGGGGCCTGGGCCAGGGCCTGGCTGGGAGCAGTGGGCAGGGCTCATGGGGTGCTGGCTGGTGTAACTGAGGCCCAGGAGGCCATGGCCAGGGTTCAACCCTGCTCATCCTTTGGGAGGCTCTGAGGCGCTCTGGGGAGGGGCTTTGTTGGGAGGGGGCGCTCCTCTTTTTGCAGTGGAGACTGTGTAGATGGGCCAGGGATGCTGGGCGCTGTGGTTTCGGTTTCATCGTCCACTTACAAGGTGATGGAGGAGTCAAGGCGGCGCCGTCTGGGGCCGTGCTGGTGGTTTTGGAATCAGGCATAGGAAGGGGCACAGGTCTGGCCACTGGAGGCGGCGGCGGTAGCAAAAATGACCCCGGGACTTTGCCCTGGCCGCTACCGTTGGGCTGCGAACAACATAAATAGAGTGACGCATGAAGGCACATCACACACAGACACACGCTCCCCTGCGCGGCCGGCCACTTGCTCCTGAGAGCGGGAGCTCCCGATGGAAGATGCAGGAGTGGGAGGGAGGGTCCTTTCCTCTGGGCACAGGATGGAGGAGGTGTAAGGCCTCTATTTGGTCTCTTGGGCGTTTCTGTCTCTTTCTTTTTTTTCCTTTCTCTTTATGAAGTAGTGGGAAGGAAGAAGGGGGATGTCCGACGGGTGGTTCATCCTTCCTTCCTTTATTTCTTTTTGAGACGGGGTCTTAATGTGTAGCTCTGGCTGGCTTCAGACTCACCATGTAGACCAGACTGGCCTCAAAAGCACAGAGATCCACCTGTCTCTGCCTCCCAAGGGCTCTGTTTAAAGGCGTGAGCCACCGTACCCAGCTAATTTGTCAATTCTTATGCAAGATGTTCTAGGTACAGAAATGAACCACCCAGCAATGCGCACCACCAGGGCAGTCATGCCCCTGGAAGACCTGTCCTCATGGTGGGAAAGAGAAGCCAGCTCACCTCCAAGGTCCCAAAGGTACACACTCCCTCCATGGGCCTGGCTGGAGCTGGCAGACTACCCACAGGCTTGCCAACATCCACCCCCATGGGCAGCCTGGCCCAGGAGGCCATCAGCACTGAGTCGCTCACCCTCCATTCTATCTCCAGCCGATCCTGTTCTCAGCCTGCTGGCCTTTTCTATAAAGATCAGCCAGTGAGGAAAATACGCCATTGGTGGCTCCAGCTTCTGTGCGGTTCTTCAAGAGTGATTCCCTGGATAATGCATGCCCTCGGGAGCCAAGGACATTCTGCCACCAAGATTCATTCCTTGTCCTTTGTGCCTCAACTTGTATTTCTCCTCCAGGCCTCATGCCTGATGGTGCCTGGGTCAGCTTCAAGGATTCAGAGAAAGTGCGCATGCACCACAGGCTCCCCAGCCACTGGCAGGCGCTGTATCCCTGGAGAGAACTGGAACACGCCTCCTGCTGCGTGGGAGGCAGCCCTCAATGCTGCCTGCAGCTCAGGTGCAGGGAGGCCTGGCCCCAGCTCTTCTTCTCCTACGGAGCAAACTTCAGCCTTTCTGGCCAACTAGGCACAAGTCCTAAGGAGGTCTTTCTCTCTCAGGCTGCCCTCAAACTGGCAATCCTCCTGCCTTGACATCCCGAGTGCTGGAATTATAAGCATACTCCACTCATCTGACCAGTGCTTCTCCGACTATGGGAGGGTAAACCCCGGAATACCACCTGATGTCTCCATCCAGCCATCAATCTGCCCTCACTCATCTCACTTAGTCGATGACAAGGAGACCGCAGGGGTCAGGGCATGGGCTCCCCTCTCTGCTCAGCTCAGGGATCTGGGTGCCCAGCCATAGCCTAGACATTGCATCCATGCTGGGCCTGATCTTCCAACTACTCCCGAGGAACCGTTCTCACCTCAGGGCCATTCTGCTCCCCATCCCAGAAGATGCTGCAACATCCAGAGGTAGTTTTGAGGCCGAGAAGATGCTATTGGCATCAAGTGGGCACCTACAGATCCATATCCTACAGCACACAGACGAAGGCTCTCATCCTCCACTCAGAGCTAACAGCACTGTCTCTGGGAAACTCAGATGCAAAGGAAGCTTGTTCTACCCATTCAACAGCTGAGTACAGTGAGGTTCTGTGCAGGGAAGCGGTTCATCCACAGTTACCTACTACACTGGCCATGCCTGGAGGCAGAGCCCGACCTGTCTGACCCCAGAGCCTTTGACTTGCACCCCAAGTGCAAGTTAGCTCAGATTTCTCACAAATGTTCCAAGGTGCAGTCTCTCCAAGAGGCACTCAAGGTCTCCATCCCCACACCCCATCTTTTCCGCTAGGTATTTTCAATACTGAGCTCAGGCTGAGTGCAGACTTGCTCACCACAGAGTGCCCTGCCTGAAGCTCCTTCCTGCACCCCTCGAGGCCTGGTCTAAAAGCACCGCACACCCACAAGAGGACCAGCCAGATTCTTTGAATCACCCTAGTCTCTAGCTGTCTTATACTTCTTGGACCCTGGGCCCTTTGTCAGGCATGGAAGCAGCTGTCCCCAGGCTCCAGCACACCAGCAGACTTAGGCAGCACTCAAGTCCGACAACCCAAGTGGGCTGTGCCGTCCTTTCTGCTTCAGTTCATCTCCGTCCATCTTTATGTGGGTTCCTGGGATCAAACCTAGGTCATCAGACTGTGGCACTGCCAACTCTCCATGATGGCTGGACATCTGATCCTCCTGCCTCCACCTCCCAAATGCCAGGGTTACAGGCCTGCACAGCCATGAGCAGTTCCTGCTCTGCTCCAGTTACACCTGGCCCAGAGCTCTGGTTTTTCTCCTCACCAGCCTCTATCCCTAAGGACCTGCCCCATCTCACACACTGTTCCTCTGCAGGGTTCCTGCACACCTGAGGCCGATGGTTGAGAAGCATCTGACCAAACAACCTGTGGCTGTCCGGCACTCCTATCTGTGCCCGGACTGGGATCTTCTGTGCTAAGTACCCTTTTAGAGAGCAATTACGTGAGTCTAGGCAGCCTGAGGACCAAAGAGCAAGTTTTCCGGCTCTGCGGGGGTGCCATTGAGAGCCAAGCAGTAGCCTCTCCCCCTCATACCCATGGCCTGTCTGGCTCCCATCCCGTTTTTTCCCTCGGACAGGAAATAGAACAGTCTCATAGATCACAGCCTCATAGTTTCTCTCTGGGCTCTGAGCAGCTAGGACACAGCATGGAGGCCTCTGTCTCCTGCAAGTGTCTAAAAGGACAGCCCCACCTGAATGTGGCTAGTTACAACTTTCTTAATGATACAAGACAAGGTGTTAAAACATCGAAGTCTGTGGCTCTGAGGCAGGGGCCGAAAGGAGTATACACTCTGGCCCAGAGGCAGGGCAAAAACGAGTATACACGCTGGCCCAGCACATCACTTGCCACTTACAGATGGTGCCATTCCTGCCTCCCTGAGTCGAGTCATTACCCCGCTGAGCCAGCACCTTAGCCATGTCCATTTGGCTGTCCCTTTGCTACCCCTCAAATACTGCTAGCCAAAACCATTCCTCCTGCTGAGGGGTATCACTTTAAGTGCTGTCTCCCTGTGATCTTCAAAACAAGTGCCCTAGACTAGGGTGAATGGGTAAAATATTAGGGTGCCTGGGAGCCTTTGGTAATGGTCTGTAATTTTTCCTACATGGCTGAAACGCTGGTCTGTAACCTGGGATTCATGAAGTGCTCAGGAGGGCGCTCCTTCAGGCTCCAGGTTGATTGTTCCTAAAGTGGGGTGCTCTGGCCAGAATTCTAGGAGCAGGAACCAGGGAAACAGTTGGATTCTCAGGCTCCACCTCTGCAGAAACAAGTGGAATCTGAGGCCTCTGGGTCACTCTACATACACTAATCTGAGTACGCGCTTCTGTGACGCTTCTGTGACGGCCAGGAGGAGCCCAGCACAGCCTCTGTTCCCCAATAAAGCAGCCTCTTCTCCAGCATGAGTGCATCTCATGCACTCTGCAGCCCTATGGGCCCCTGCAGCAGGCTTTTCTCTTAGCTGCAGGTCACAGAGGGAGCCCTGAGAGGGTTCCCTACTCCCTGCTGTTAGTTACTCTTAGCAAGGTGTCTACTTACATCTCTGTCTGCAGTCTCATGGAATAAGTACCTGTCTTGAGAAAATAACTCTAAGCAAAGTGAGTGTTCTCTGTTACACATGTTAGGTCACAGATGAAGCTCAGCACCAGCCCTCAGGAGACAGGAGCCAACTGATCGATCCTTCAGTCGCCTGGGATGGCTCTTTGCATTGGCACCTAGGTCCTGCTCATCCGCACTCCAAGCCTGGTGAAAAGGCAAGCTGGTCAGCATCCCTCTGGAGTCTGTTCTATCTCTGAAGTGGTAAACAGGGGTCAGTTCTACTCTTCCGTCCCCCTAAGATATGCAGTGTTTAACCAGGAGGGCCACCAATGTGCTAAGGAGCTGGAGAATCGGCAAGAGAAGCCCTTGTGGGATAAAGTAGGGAAGAGAATGAGGACAGCAGAAGGGTGGGGATGGGGGAGCAAGTCAGAGCAAACAGGACCAGATCCAGGATGGACAGAGAGTCCAGCCCAGTCACACTCCAGAACCGGCAAACACCCGCTCTTCCCAGAGAGAGGGCCGCTGCTGTTTCTCTCGGACTGCCTCTCCCAACCTGATTCTAAGCTCTTTGAACACCCTCCTGCTGACTTCTCACGGCCAGGCTACCCACACTGATTGAGAGAGAGGCTGGGAGTCTTCATGCTGCTGGCCGCAGGGCTCTCCAGAGGTCTGGACCACCATATCCCATCTCATGACCCCTGGAGACTGAGCATGTCCTGCCAGCATCTCTGGCGTGTTATCATCCAGGCCCTGGGGCTGGCTAACAGAAAAGGAATCCACAACCCACAGGGCCCTCTGCCCCACAGCACCGTGGATCTGCAGGGCTCTGCTCTAGAGTCACAGCAGTGCGGGAGCCCTGCCTGAGGTAAGAGTCCTGGCGCAGGATCTTCACACAGGCCTCATGTGGTGCCCACTGAGAGTGGGAGATAGATTTGACGCCCATGACTAGGAAGGAGAAAGTAGTCCTGGCATCAGTTAGGTGGAGGCCAGGCAGGGATGGCTCCCGCAGAGTCCAGGGCAGTCTCCCGCCACAGAGGAGAAACAGCCCAAACGTCAACAGTAATGAGCCAGACAAACTCAAGTCCACAATCTGTCAAATCCTTGACCCTGTAGATTTTAGAAAGGTAGGGGTCCAAGGCCTAGATTGAATGGACCAATTATAGGCTCATTCCTGCTGGGAACCAAGGGTCAATAGAAAGGGCAAGGAGCCCCTGAAGGGAGGGTTGGGCGGCTGCCCACCTCTCCAGTCCCTATCAGACAGACCCTAAGACAATACTCAGACCCAGGCCCCAAGCCCACTAAAATTGCTCACAAGGGAGAGTCTATGGGCTCTTTGCTACTCCAGCTCCATGTATTCTCCTGACTTTTGTCCCTCTTCTCATGAGCCCTTAGACAGATAGACAGAAAGACAATCGGACGAACGGACAACGGACGGACACAGACATATGACGCTATGAGGCCTCCTGTGCCCTCTGGACTCACCTGTCCAGTGGCCTGACCCGAGCCGTCAGAGCACACAAACTGCACAAACTCCTTCAGCGAGTCCTGCCCATGGTGGTGGTGGTAGCGGATGGTTGGGTGTGTAAAATACGGGCTCGACTGCTGGATGATGGACGTGGAGGGGAAGTGGAGGGCTGACGCTGTGGCCCGGGGGCTCCCTGTGTGCACAGAGGCAGGAGAGAGGAAAGGTCGTAAGGTAGCCACATGGGAAAGAAAGATGGGGTGGCGGACGGATTGAGGGTCCCGAGGCAGAATGGGGCAGAAGAAGCACTGTGTCTGGCACAAAAACCCTCAGTCATCTAAATAAAAAAGAAACACTTAAATGCAATAAATAAATTTAAAAAAAAAAAGCACTGGCAGACTACTACCTGAGGGAGGGCCAGCTGCTTGCTACTATAAATAACGCCTGACTGGAGCTGGGGGGTGGTGGTAGTTGAGGCAGGTGGGTAGCGTGCTACAAGTGCAGGGTTGGGTGTTATCAGCTTAAAACTGCCAGGAAGTTGTTTCTCTGGTTTGTTTGTTTGTGTTTGTTTGTTGAGGTGGGGTTTCTTGTAGCTGGACTTGATGACCTTGAGCTTCTGCCCCGACCTGGACAGCAGGCCCGTGTGTGTCTGGCTCCCTTTTATTCTCTCTTGTTTTGGTTGCTCGGTTTTCTTTTGTTTCAGTCCTGAGCACAGAACCCAGGGGTCCACGTTAGTCAAGCTCTCTGCCATATTTTCTGCTTAGACAGAGTCACACAGCCTCCAATCCTTAATCCTCCTGCCTCAGCCTCCTGTATGCTGGGATTTCAGGTGTTGGCCTTATCCTATGTTTTGCAACTGCTTCAGTTTTTTTTTGTTGTTTTTTTGTTTTTTTTTTTTTTTTAGGAATAATGCATTAATATATTACTTATCTTGAGGACTGAGTTTTTAGCATCCTTGACATTTTTTTTCTTGCATCCTTGGCAGACAGCTCATTTGCCCTGCCCTAGATGTGACCCCCCTGAAGGGCAAAGAGCAGGATACCATGGCTCCAGAGACTCCACACGGACAGGCCCTACCTGTGCAGGCTGGGCACCTAGCACATAGACAACTCCACAAGGGTAAGTGGGATCCGCAGGCCTCCTGCACGTGTTGGCCCCAACGCTATGCTGTGCGCTCACAGTTCCCACCCCTGCGCAGGCCTCCTCGCTTCCCCGCATTCTCCCCCTCCCGGCTGTTTCCAATCAGCTCAGTCTTGCTCTCGGTTTCATTAGGGGGCTGAGGAAACTTGGCTTCTCGCTGGAGTTCATAAAAATGGAGTGGAGCCTGCCTCCCTCCTGCTGCCGGCACAAGGCCTGGGCTCCCTGCCCCCCATCTCGTGGCCACCACACCCTGCCCCACTGCTGGCTGCCTCTGGGCTCTAAGCCAGGAGGCCCCAAGGAGGAAGCTGGGAGGTAAACCTCCCTGTTGTGTCCTACAGGAGAGAAGAGAGGAATGGCGGACCAAGGCCGTGTGCAAACAAAAGCCAGGCCTTTGCTGCCAGATGGGTGCTGAGGGAGCAGAGTAGCAAGCAGGGCACAGCCAGGTTCTCTGGAGGAGTGTTCCCACCTGGCCCCACCCTTGGGAAGATTCAGCATCTTCTCAGGGCCTGAGGAGATGTACCCTCAAAGCAACAAGACAGTCCTTTCCATGGCCCATCCCTTTGCTTCTGGGGAGGGCAGGGAAGCCCAGAGTAGGTGCCAGTTTGCCCTAGGACAGACACCAGGAGCCTGGACTGCTGAGCGTGCTCTTTCTAAGCCGCAGAGGAGCAATTTGGCTCAACTACTTGCTGGTAGGGGAGGTGGAGGCTGCATGCAGCTCCCAGTGAGCATGTGCAAAACATGCACCCGACACAGACTTACACAGCCAGAGTTAGCGTGTGCGAGGAAATCTAGGAACCAACCGAGCAGGCAAGCCTGGTTCTCAGAAGTACGTGGCCGGATCCAGGCCACCCCACTGCTGTGCCATGACTCCGCTCAGGGAGCCCAGATCTGTCGCTTAGAGTGAGCCCTGGCCCCTACTGTACCTGGCCAGCTGCCCCTTGCTGTGGCTGCCTCCCGCAGTGTCCCCTGAAGCCCCGCCTCCATCTCTCACCTGGTCTGACTCCAGCAAGCACAGGCAGCGGGTGGTGGGTGAAAGCCATGCGTGGGGAACTGCCCTGAGAGGAGAGGGCGCTGCAGAAGTCCAGCTTTCCTGACTTCTTTAGAGAAGCAGGGCCTACGGGGAGGAAGCAGCAACACGCAGGTTTAGCTGGCTGGGGTGGGAAGCCAGCAAAGCAGCCCGCTCCTTCTCTCCCCAGCAGCCCTTCCTCCACCTCGGGCCCTGCTCTGCTCCTTCTGTGGCCTGACCTCAGGGGTGCGATCTGGCTATGGTTGCTTCTGAAACAGGAAAACGAGGCCCCTGGTGACACGGAGGCGTATGCTGGGCAAGCGTGGCAAGGAAGGCATCCTGCTCCCTGGCAGCTGGTACAGGAGTACAGTGGGTGCAAGGCCAGCATCTAGCAAGGGATGCATGAGGAGCCCACAGGAGCTAGGTGGTGAGCCAGGGGTGGTAGACAATGAAGGGGGCCAGAGGGACAAGTGTGGGACCTGGGACAAGGTGACCGAGTCCTAGTATACTCTAGCCTGAAGAGGAAGAGAAGGGAAAGGGAAAGCAGAGTTAGAGGCTCCAGAGGATGCAACATCCACCATGAGAACAAAGACAGGGGCCGGAGAGCTGGGAGGATCCTGGGGACGAGTCGGAGGTCAAGAACTGCCCAGGCTCAGAGAGTGGGGTTCTTCTCTGCCCTGGTGCCAAAGGCAAAGGTGGCATCCAGCCAGAGACAGGGGCACAAAAAAAAAAAAAGACCCTGTTTGGGCTCTGCCTCTAAAGAGTCAGAGACTGCAAGCCAGTGCCATCCCTGTGCAGTATGTACAGCATCCAAGTAACAGGTTGGCAAGCAGGGTTTCCAGGGGCACATTCTTTTGGTATCTCTCTGTCCTGGGTTGAGCTTTGACGCCATGTCCAGGCTAACCAGGCAAGGTGGAGGTGAGGCAGATCTTGAGCTGCCATCTTTGAGGGAAAAATCTCGTAGGTTGTGATGGGAATGAGGAGCTGCAGAGCAGAAAACCAGAGCTTCAACCACGGTGGGGGGGGAGCTCCCAGCGACCAGCAAAGGTGTTATCTGGCAGCAGCTGTGTGCCACCTGATAGCTGGCATGGTGAGGAGGGGGGAGTGCCCCACCAGCTGTGCACAGCTGTTCCTGCTGCTGCACAGCGCCTACCCAGCTGTTCCCATCCTGCAGCTGGGCTGCTTAATTGGCGATTTGTCTCAGCCCAGGGAAACAACGACAAGTTGGGGGGTAAGGGATCCTGGGGGCACAGTGCACAACAGGGCTGCCGGAAGCAACAGAAATGGCAGGCGGTACAGCAGACAGAGAGCAGAGGCTGCAGAAGCCTGGCGAGGAGGGTCCTGAGAACGCGGACAGTCACTGGCAATCAGCAGGTCATCAAGATACCCTAGCAGCAATCCCTGTAGATGTCACCTGCCCAAGGCCAGGTGTGGCTGGGGTCTGAGATGTGGCAGTCTCCAGTTTCCCAACTCCCTCTTTATCAGCGGGGAACCTCCAGAGAATCCCCTGGGGGGGGGGTCACAATGATCCAAGCCCTGGCTGTCACGGGGAGGCGGGGACCTCCAGGTCATGCTGGGGTGCCTTTCCACGAAGCTCTAGAGAGGATCAAGTCCATTCCCTCAGCCCAAGCCCAGGAGGTAAGCTTTGCTGTCTTTGCATGGGAACCAGAGTCAATGCCAGGGTTTGCCCTGGCTCCCTCAGCCGGGTCTCTCTCTGCCAGACAGGTTGCCATCAGATCAGACCCTGGTTCAAACAATGAAACCCAGTCCTTAGCCCTATCCAGAGTGTCCCCAGCTCCACTTAGAGCAGGCAAATTCTCTGCACACTGCGCAAAAGCAGGTCCCAAGGCCTCAAGGACATCCACAGTTTCTGGTGTGCACACAGTATTCCCTCTGGGCTTCTAGGCTGCCCACACTAGTAACCTGCATTGGAGCAGCCCATGGCTGGACTCAACAGGAAGTCAAGGCAGTGAGGACTGGGAAGGTCTGGGCTGCTTCCTTCAGAATCTCTGCTCTCTGCTAGCTTCCCGAGACAGCTCTGCCCTTTCACTCTCAATTCTGAGCGTCTTTGTAAAGCTGGGCCCCAAGGCAGGGCTAGCCACCTCAAATCTGTCTTCCTGAGGGCATCTGGCAATGTCTGGGGACATTTATAGTTGTCCAAATAGGGTGGCCGGATGCGGTGATGCAGCCTGCAATCCCAACACCCTGGAGGTGGGGACGGGGCAGTCAGCATTTGAGGCCAGCCTGGCTATCACACAGCTAGGCCCTGTCTCGAAACAGAAACAACCCACTGAAGAAAGGGTAGATGCTGGCTGCTGGCATCTAGTGGTGGAGTCGGGAAGGCTGCTGAGCACCTGATACCAGGGCAGCCCATGCCTCAGAGAGCCAGAGGCCTCAAATACAACCCTGGGCCCAGGTGGGGAACCACAAGGCTGGGCAGGTCTCTAGAGGCAAGGGGTCTATGAAAAAGAGGCCGTGCCTTAAATAAATGGCACTATAGACTTGATAACCCTCTGCTCTGCCCACTATGCCTACAAGCTAGCTCTCACCCCACTCCCCTCCTTCGGCATGGCCTGCCACCCTCAGGACTGAGAGTCTGTAAGTGCCACCTGACAAAAGAGAGCCTACGGAAGCCCAGGCTGCTATGTCGCGACGATCACCGCCATACCTGCATCCACGTCATTGGGCCATCCACTAGACTGGCTGCTGCCAGCTGCTGGGGAGCGGCCTGTCCCAGGATAGAACACATCATCAACCGGACTCTCCATCTCGCTGTCATCGATGGACTTGGGGCGTTTGGTGGTGCTGAGGAGGAAGAGAGCCAAGTGGGCCAAAGTCCAAGGAGAGTCCAAGTAGCCACCAGGACGAGGCTCAGGTTCTGTATGCTGGGGAGTGGCAGCCCACAGAAGCACTCCAGTTCCTGGGGTAGAACACCTTCAGATCTGCTCTCCCTCGGGTTACTAGAGGGCCCACCAGAGAACTGGCAAAACTGTCATCTGCCTTCTATGCCCCAGCCACTGTTTCCTATCAGCTGTGCCATGAACCTTAGTCACAAGAGTATTGTAGGCCAACCGTGGGAGCCCACATCTGTAACCCTACCAATCAGAAGGGTTTGCAAAACTCAGGAGATTTGCAGTCAATTCCAGACCAGCTGAGTGAACTTGTCTCAAAAAATCAAAAATAAATAAATAGTAGAAAATATTCTAATGCAAGATTAAAAACAAACAAACAGCAAACACTTGAGAGATGGGTCAGCATTAAGAGCGGTCCCCACTCCCCTAAAAGGGTCCAAAAGACTTCTAGTCTCTAAAGTCCTTGGTGGGGATCATCCTGACAACTTGTCCCAGTCTGAGAGGGAGGTTGCCTGGAGTCTCCTCCCACCAGCTTTGTCTGGGCTCAAATGCCATCTCTACAAGACAGGCCTTCTCTGAGCCTCACTTCCAGGCAGAGCCATGCCTTGTTGTGGGCTATGTCCCATGAAGAAGCGCTCCATGGATGGCTGAGCATGGTGACACGTGGTGGAAGTACTCCAGGCCAGATGAAGAGCTGCTGCAGCCATAGGGAGGTGGTCAGGAAGGTGAGGAGGTCACTGTCCTGGCTTACCTGGTGGAAGGAGGGGAGGTGATGGACCGCCGTCCCAGGGTCACTTGGTTTATGTTGTAGTAACTGGGGCTCTCCAGGTCTGCCAGTGAGAAGTTGGGCCCTGATGCGGTTGCAACAGGAGCTGGGAAGGACAGAGAGATTGGTGAGGCAGGAATACGGTGTTGTAGACCCTAGGGGCCAGTTAGATTGCCATGAACCATTTCCCAGAAGCCCAGGAAGACCTCACTGTAATGTCTATACTGCTGGGAAGACCCCTTTTCCTGGGTAGGCTGTAAGGGAAGCGCCATTGGTTGTGGGTCGTCCCTGCCGCCCCCCCCCCCCCACAGCAGAGGTTAGACAACTGCTTCTCCCATCTCAGGGTCAAACGGGCAGAGAGTTCCTAAGATGTCACCAACATAACCCTGTGAAATCTGAAAACCCCCTCTGTGCCTGAGTCCTGGTCCCTGGCCCTGACAGGACACGACTTACTCTGTGACACTCTCACCAGCTCTGTCACATTCCAGACCCCGGAAGTCACAAAGCAGTCCTGGAAACTTAAGTGCCCTGAAGAAAGAAAATGGCTGGTGAGTGGAGCTGGAGCGGGACGAAATGCTGATCCATTTCCCCCAAGTTCTTCCCTGCTTGACTCCATCCCTCAGGTGTCCCCCAAAAGGGGCAAACACCAGGGGAAGCCTCCCTCCTTGGATGACAGCCCAAGTTACTGGATAGCTGAGTGAAGGGGAAGGAGAATGGGGCGGGGCACTGACCGTTGGGCAGTGGTTTGATGTCCGCATCTCCTTGCTGGTTTGAACTATCTGATTGTCCGGATTCTGCAGAGAAACAAGAGGGGGAAATAATCAGGAGCAAAGTTTCAAATAACCACTAGCCCAGCACCCAGTCTCCAGCCTTGGACACCCATCCCAGACAACAGACCCCTTCACTCAGGCTCCAGGGCTAGCCTTGGACACCCATCCCAG
>NW_004949188.1:1392005-1423799 GCF_000317375.1 Microtus ochrogaster
CAACAGACCCCTTCACTCAGGCTCCAGGGCTAGCCTTGGACACCCATCCCAGGCAACAGACCCCTTCACTCAGGCTCCAGGGCTAGTCTTGGACACTCACCCCAGGTAATAGACCCCTTCACCCAGGCTCCAGAACTAGCCCAGGGAAACAGGGGAGAGGGAAGACAGTGTGTACTTTACTCCCAACATTTGGACTGGATTGGTCAGTGAGGCAGGGGGAGGGTCATCCTGGGCAGGGTATGCCATGGCATCTCTGGCCTCTGCCTACTAGATGCCAATAGCACCTTAGTTGTGACGACCCAAACTACCCCCAGAAATTGTTTAGTAAGCCCTAGAGGGTCAGAGTCGTCATGGGCAGGTAGCCCTGATCAAGAGTCAGAAGTCAGGAGGGCACCAAGGGAAGAAGCCGGTACCGGGCACTGTCCCTAACAAGGCAGACCCTGGGGATCTCCCTCTCCCACAGGGGTATTCCCATCCCTAAGTTCACTAATGAATGCTGTTCCTGTGGGCTTGTGCCCCCTCCATCTCACCTTTATGCTTACAAAGCAATGCCTGGCAACCCGGAGGGGGAGGTGTGCCCTGCTGCCACCCATTCTGTGCCAGCCTGTCTGGGTTGTCTCATGCCCCATTGCCACAGCTGCTCAGAGGGAGCCCTGAGACAAGGGCCTATTGTGTGGAGGAAGCTCACAGAGGGCTGGGGGCAGGGTGGAGTGTGTGTGTGAATATTTTGCAGAGCTTGAGAAAGCCCCCCACTCTCGCCCCCCCAGGTCCTCCAAAGCTTTGTCTGTGCCAGGGGCAAGATGGGGACCTCCAGAATGCCTGCCTGGGCATGACAGCTGGTGAGAGGGTGGGGGTGCTGGGGTAGGTTGTAGTGCACTTGGTGAAGACTCAGCTATTCATAAGGACCATAGAGGTGGCATCTGACACTGAGCCCTGGTTCTGGCCACGGCTTTGCTGGGCTCCTTGCAGTGGTCCAGCCACCCCAAATCCATCCACAGCTCCATGTGCATCTTGCTGTCTCCCAGGAGGATTTGATGGGCCCTGCTCATCTGTGGCTGGGAGCATGGCCAGGCTCCTGGCTACTTCATGGCATGATGGGTAGAAGGCTATCATATTTTGGGGTCTGCTATCCTTTTCTTTCATCTCGTTCAATTTTTTTCCTCTCTCTTGTCAGTACTGAATTGAATTTAGGGCTTCATGCACACACGGCCTGAGCTCTGCCACTAAGTTACAGCATCAACCCTTCAATATTTTCATAATCCCAAAAGTAACAGTACATCTTGCTATGAATGAAGAGAGTGGAGGTTACTAGGAAGGTGCCCACAAACCTCCCTCTCCAATTTGAGGTGTTCCTCCTCCATGTCTTGGTGGATCACCTCTTTGTTCGGCATTCTCTGCTATGGAGGGGGCCTAGGGCCTTCTCCTCCAATCACGGACTGCATCTTGGGATCTCATTGTACCCTGGCATCATACAGTATGGATTTTCTTCTAGCTCTCTGGATCTCTGGGTTTGATTCGAGTCCAAGCAGAAGCCAAGGGGTCTAGGTGGCAGGTGACCTATGCTAGGGCCTGCCTTTCTGAAACCCACTGTGAAGCTGCCTCAAGGTGCAGCTAAGGAAGGGCACGGCCTCAAGACTGGCATGCAGAGTCCATCAAAGGAGTGTGACACATGTTCTGTAGACTGCATGGATCCTGCCCATCCTGGGATCCACACAGCCCAAAAGACCTCCAGACCTGGGTCAGTTGGAGGGGGCTCAGAGTCCACCCCCTAGGAGTGCAATGGGCCCACTGCAAAAGGCCAAGGAGAGAGGGAGAGCTGCGTGCCTGTGAGTGTGCGCGTGGGTGTGTACATACCCAGCCAAGGGACAGAAAGAGCAGAGAATGTGACAGAGAGATGGAGGTGCGCCAGTGACTCAGGCAGAGACAAACAGGGCTCCAGGAGAGTGCGACAGACAGGAAATCCTCTTAAACCAGGACACTTCCCCGAAGGGTGCTGCTGTTATTACTATTAGTTCATATTAAAGGAGCAAGCAGGAGAGGCTGGGGAGGACGAGGCCGGCTGCCACGCGCCACCAGGCGTGGCTCTGGGCGCTGCTGGCAGCCATTTTAGACCTTGGCAGCCATCTTATGGCTGGCGGCCCTAGCCAGCATTGCCACAATGCCGCCACCACCAGCCCCCAACACACTCAGCTCAGCTCCAGGACAAAAGGCAGAAACACTGGAAGTCTGGACCTAGGCTCACAGGCAGAGGAGCCAGCTCTACGACGAGGGCAGCTGTAGCCAGGGTCTTGCAGGTCTGTACTAACCTCAGCTATTATGATCCCTGCCTGTGCCATGAAAGGGCAGGGAGGATAACACTGGCACTCTGGTAACACCGCAGCTTTGCTGAAAGGCAGCAGACGCCCTGACTACCATGTCTAGGCCCGAGGACCTAATGGTTCAGCAAGAATGGACCCCTGCCCAACACGGCTAAGGGTATCTCGGAAGTAAGGGAGGTTAATTCCCTGTCAGCTCAGAGCACATCCTGAGTAGACACGAGATGGGGTTGGCAGTAAATCAGACAGGTCACTGGGTCCTCAGTGGTCAGGCTCTGGGGCCAGCCAAAGGACAACTTGCCATCCAGAGATGGGAGCCAGAGGCCAGCTTTTCCATGTGGCGGCTCTCTGGACTGCCTTGAAACAAGGCCTGTGCCTGTTTTGGATACCCCTAGGGACCGGCAGCTGGGCCCGGGGCAGCATGCCACGAAGTGTCCAGGCACCTTGACCCGTCTTCTGCCTGGGACTCTTGGGGGAGGTTATAATTTGGGATTCAGTACCGAGAGGAGGAAAGCCCCTTTGCAACAGCCCATCCCCTGGCCCCGCCTCATAGCTGCTTGGCTTTTATCTGGCAGAATGGGGCTTATCAGAGCCACCAGCTGAACAAACACACAAATCCACGGTTAGTGAGAAAAAATACTCAGCCTGAACTCTTTATCTCCTGTTCACAGGCCTTGCACACTGCCCACTGCCAAAAGCACTGGAGGGGACCTGAGGCTGTGCAGTGGGGGCCAAGTTCTCTGCTCTAGAGGCGGAGGGTGGCCTTCCCGACTCTGGCCTTGCCTAGTCTGCCTCTTCGCCTCAGCCACCTCCCTTCCTCCCTCGTTGTCCCGGGCCCACTGCCACTCTTCTCTAGGAGCTCCTGCCAGTGGGTAGACATTAGTGAGCTCCTGCCCACACAGAACCCCCTCCAGTGTCTGCTTTCTCGCTGGGGACAATGGGCCAGCTGGTGGCCTGTGGAACAGCAGAGGGACAGAGATGGTACTGGCTCACACAAGACAGGCAGGTGCTGCTTCAGCTCCTATCCCGTCCTGCCTGGTCCACACTGGACGCTGTGGCCATGTCCCCTGGGGGCTTTTCTTGCTTCAGCCTCTTCAGCCTGGCTGCCATGGAAGCGAGGGCTACAGCTTTGGTCTCAGTGTCAGGGCAGTCAGGCCCAGGCTGAGAAAAGAAAAAAAAGCTCCTCCCTGCACCCACTTTACAGAGCCTGGGGCTCCTGTCACTTCCTTCAGAAAAGGAACCAGGACAAAGCCTTCACCACCTACCCTGGACCCAACCCAAGACAATTCAATGGTCTTCTAAGTCCTGGAGCTGAAGAACAATACTTTGCTCTGGGCTCTAACGTGTCTCCCACTCTGCCCTCAGAATGCAAATACCTGAAAACCAAGCCCTGCCCATGTTTGACGAATGCCCTGGATGGGCAGGTAGTTTGTGCCCTGCTCGCCTGGGCCAGGTTTGGAGAGAGCTCACAGTTCATTTTGAGTCCTGCTGGGTGGTTATGGGTCAGGCCACTGGTGACACGCGGTGCACAGTTCTTGTCTCTAAGGCTGCTCATACAAGCTGCATCTCTGAGGTAGAGACCACTCCTGCTAGCGGGCCTGGCTACTCTGCAGGGTTTCTGGAAGGGAGGCAGGGCTGTGAAGGAGCAGGTAAGGTGACAAGTTTGGATTAACTGGACATGAACCCAAGAGGGTTTCTCAGATGGGCCTCGGCAGCAAATTCTTACCTGCTGACCACAGGTCATCCTGTCCCCTGCTGTAATAGCTCAGAGACCTCCATGTAACCAACAGTGGCCAGGATGGGCCCCTCCTTTCCCACATGCTCCTTAATGTCTCTTGGGATAGACAAAAAGCTGCCCATAAAGCTGCCCTTCTCATGGCACCTTAGCTCCACCCTCTCAGCCCCTGAGCCTTAACTGTGATTTGGCTTTCTTTCTTTTTTTCTTTCTTTCTTTCTTTCTTTCTTTCTTTCTTTCTTTCTTTCTTTCCCCACTCTCCATCATTCTCTCTCTCTGGCCCTGTACTTCTTTGCAATCCCCTTTCTTCCTCACTTCTGTCTGCTTGCACACGCGTGCATGTATGTGTCTGAGAAGACTGTCTCTTAAGCAGAATTCTGGAGGGCAGGCTCTCATAGTCAGAACCCAGCATTGCCCAAAACCCTGATGTATATGTGTGTGTATATATATCCCCATCCACAGACAAGAATGTATTTATGGCTCCTAGCAAGTGAGGGAGGAATTCCTGCTCACTATAGCCAACACTCCATGGCTCCCACGCGAAACAAGCTCATTCTGCAAGGGGGCAGCTGCGTGTAGCTCGCTGGCCAGCTGCCTCCATGGACTTCACCCAACATATTCTTTAGGGGCCAGGAGGGGTGCACAGACCGGCCTTAGCTCTACTCCAAGAGTATACCTAGGCATGTGGATACACTCAAATGAGCACACTTGCTATACCCCCAGTCACGCATGTCACCTGCAGATGCCACCAGCCCCTTCTTATTGTCAAGAAAAGGTGGAATAAGATGGAACGCCCAGAGTCACAGAAAGGAACACCTCGACTATGCAAACCGTTGGTCCAGAAGCAGGCAGGGGTATGATTCCAGATCCTATTCCTGCCTTCCCCAGTACTGCATCTCATCTGCCTGCCTCTCCCCCCTCCTCTGTGATTCCGGAGTGTCCAGGACACAGGAAACCCAATCTCAAGGAGAGCCAGAGGCCCAGCCTGCAGCAATCAGGGCTGCAGAATGTGGCTATTGTGCCTCCTGAAACCCAAGTCAGAGAATCTGAGACACCCTGAGGAGGGGGCCGCAATGGATGGGGGCTGGGGAAAGGGTCACAAAGGGGTTCTCCCTGTCTCAGCAAACAGGACACTGGGGACCTGGACTGAGGAAGTCCTTGAGAGTGCAGGGCAGCCAGAGGGCAGAGGAAGGTGGGGCTGGGCAGACAAGGAGCTTCTCAGGTCCCCATCTCCTTTCTGATATTCCTCACCTGTCCCCAAGCTAGAATAAGCACATAACCCAGAGCTGTCCAGGGGCTGGGACTTCCCTCCTGTCACCTCTGGACTTTCAGTTTAAGACGCAGGAGCCTGACCAGGAGCCACAGGCCTGGAGCTGTGTGGGTAAGGAGGACGTGTTGTGTCTCTACTAACCTTGCTATCCCTCTTCATCACCTCAGCTCACAGACCTGAAAGGGCTCTCTGGCTTCGATCTGAGTGAGCTGCCAGGGGAGTATGGGGTGCACCAGGGGGAACTAAAGACATAATCACAGCAGCATAGGTCTACCTGTAGGCTGAGGCACAGGGAAAGAGGTGGATGCCCAGACAGGTGGGCCACGGCTAGCACGGGAAAATGACATTTTACCCTGCGCACGACCTCTCCCTGCCTTGCTGGTGCCACGCTGGAGCAGAGCCGGCAACAGGAAGAGCATTGGCACACCTTCCTTCCCAAGTCATGGCCAGGCTCTAAGAGCCTCAAGTCCTCGATGGGCTGTCTCCTGCAGCTCTTGATTACACCCCCAGCCCAAGTTGTGAAAATAAAGTCCTACCAGAAACCCTCCGGGCACCAAGACTTCCCACCTTCACATAAGAAGAATGGTGTTCTTAAACTTATGAGTTCTTCTAGAAGACAAGAGTGAGATTTTTATCTCCCTCTACCTCCATCACCGTCTGGCCTTCCAGGGAAGTCTTCTTCTGGCATGGGCTTCCAGATGTGCCCTGCCAGGTGTCTTCCCACTGCCAGGAGGCCTAGCAAGAACTGGAGATGGGCACTGAGCAGTGCGACAAGTGAGACGAACTGGCAATGGCACTGGGTGCTCAGGGACAACAGGCTGAGGCCAGCAGAAGAGAGGAAGGACACAAACAGAAGCGCCCAGTCCTCACTGGGCTCTCACAAAGGCACCCAAGCCTTAGCAAAACTGGAAACACGGGTAGGCCTACATGTAGACCCAGCAGCTCAGAGACCAGGCATGAACAAGCAGACCCAGAGTTTGCTAGGCAGCTATAGTGGTTGGAGGTCTCGGAGGCTCCACAGGCAGGGAACTCCACCAGAACAAAATTCCCATCAGAGGTAGCAGGTAGGTGACAGTACAGACACTCCCGAAAGAGCAGGTAAGATGCTCAGATGAGGAGAGGCAGGAGCCACCTGGCCCAGGCTTGCCTCCCCTTCCCGAGTCCGAAGCTGCCCAAGAAGGAACCGCTGGTCTAGACTGCAGGAGAACTGTGTGGTACTCTACAGATCTGGAGGCCCTGGCTTTATCCTAGCACAAGGGAGACAAAGGGGACATCTATGCAAAGGGAGGCAGGCGGCAGGCAGGCGGCAACGACATGGACAGATCCATGTCCCGGAACCTCCCAGTCTAGTGGCCTTGGCAGAGTTCACAGTGGCTCCTTGGCTGTAAGTAAAGGTGACACCTGCCCACTGGGTTCCTGGATGAGGAGCAGTGGGAAACATGGACAAGGGCCCCTGGCCCAAAGCCTGGCTCTGAGCCTAGCTCTCTAAACACTGGCTAGCCGTAAGTCTGGTTGTCATTTTTCTTCATCTCCACTTACAGAAATGCTACCCCCACTAGGCTCTGCTCAGATGCCACTTCAGCTCACTGGTGACATACTAAGTACGTCTGAGACTGTAGTTTTTGGCCCCAGAGGCCCCAGCAGTGAGCAGCAGAGCCTGGCTCGTTACCGTCTGTAGATAGCAGCAGAGGGGTTTCTCAGCTAAAAGACAGACCCAGACGGAACCTTGATATAGGTATGTCCTCCCAACAGTGGTCATTAGTAAGTGACCTGAGGCTGCTCACCACATGGGGAGAGACAGGGAAAGAGACCAGGACATGGCCAAGGCCAACAGAGAAGCAGGATGACAGTACTCATCCCTGGATGCTGAGGCCCCAGCCCCTACGACCTGCTCTGCACTTTCCTGCTCCACCCTGAAGTTAGGAGAACTGATCACACCACAAGCAGAGGCCTAGCCCTGGGGCAGCAGGCACACTTCTTGTTGCCCATGGCCCTGCCTTGTTTTTAGACAACCCACTCCTGGTGGTGTCGGCTGGTGCCACAGTTTGCCAGCAGCTGCATCTAGCATTTCCAAGGGCTTGGATCCAGGGATCATGTGACAGTGGGGTCCAGACAAGTGGCCCCTAGCCTAAGAACCTGTCCCTCCTCAAGGTGACGGTAGAAACTGACAGTGGAGAATGCCTCCAATACACCGTGGCCAGGAAGAGTCAGTGGCGGTGGTGGGAGTGTGTGCCCACCCCAGTCCGGGGCCTGTGAAGCTGAGCCCCACCCCACGCCCTCTCTCTATTTCTAGCATTGCCCTTTCTGGACCTTTGAGTTGCCCAGGCCAGGCTAGGCCAGCCAGATATCCACCCCCATCCCCAGCTGCTTCGGTAGCTATTAATAGTGTTTCCCCTTCCCAGGGCTGGGCAACACCCTGCACCCCTAACCCAGCCAAACACATTTGCCCTTGGTCTAATTCTTCACTAAGGAAAGGAATACTCAGTTCCTAATGCCAGCCCTCGCATGAGAGGGGCCACAGAGGCTCTGAGGGTCACAGAGGTGACTGCTTCAGACCAGGGGGAGCTTCAAGGGAGTGGGAAGTGATAAACCCTGATCCAGGAACTTAGAGGGACTGACAGAGAGGGAAGAGCTAGGGAGAGAATCAGGGCCAGGCCAAGCAGCTTGGAGATAGAGGCCTGCACAAAAGAGCCAGAGATGGCCATAGGGGGCATGGAGGGGGGCAGGTGGAGGGGGGCAGGGAAAGAAGGAAGCAGGGGCAGAGTGCTGGTTTAGGGTAGAAATAACATTGAAAGAGTGAGCTGCTTCTCACTGCCAGCATCTATCTAGAGAGCATGCAGCAGAGGGTGAGCTGGGAAACCATAGATCAGGAGCCTCCATACCCACCCCCAAGATTTCTGTGGAAGCAGGGATGAAGAGAATGTAAAAACAAAAACAAACAAACAAACAAAAATCACACAAGTGAGTCCTCTCAGCCTGTTGCAGAGACGGCAAAGTCTCAGCTTCTTCACCTTAGGGCAGAGATGGAAGACCAGGCAAGAGCCCCTGCACCTCTCTAGCCCTGTTTCCTGCTGTCCACTGCCCTGCCTCCTGTAGACAACTCGTCCAAGAACACTGGGGGCTTAGTAGGAAAAGCCAAGCAGAACCCACCTACCTCAACCCAACACAGGGGGCCAGCTGGGCTGACTCACCTGCCTCGGCCTCTACAGACGGTGCCCTGGCTGTGGGTAGGTAACTCTGGCTGGTGGACAAGAGGATGTTTCAGCAGGACTCTGCTCCTGCCTAGAGGCCCAGAAGCCCTATCTTCAAACCCTATCCACTGGACAGCCTCCAGAGGGGTCATCGCTGCGAGAATGGGAAGTGGAAGGAGGCTCCCAGGATGACACAGGTCTTCCAGGAACCCAGCTGACAGCCTGCTTGGGCTGGGAGCGACCCTGAACCTTCAGTTCCGTGAGGGTGAGGCTCTCCGCTTTGCTTCACCTCCACCACCTCTTACAGGCAGTTAGCGCTGTAAGAGCCCCTTCTGGATCTTTCTTGCAATTGTGGCTACCACTCTGACGCCCCAGAGAACAAAAGCACCCTGCTGAAGACAGACCATCTTCCTACTCTGTAAACCCCAGCTGAGTCTCAAAGGACAGGAGGACTCCAGGGCTCCTAGAAAATGGCAGAGAACACTGTCCCTGGCCTGTTCCTTTTCCACTTGGGAAGCATCCAGAGCCATTCGGACAAGACACGAAGGACCTGGGATCTTGATTCCAATTTGTGCATGTGTGCGTGTGTGTAAGCTTGTGTGCTTTCTTTTATTTTTTTAAACTTTATGTGTATGTTGTCTATGTGTATGTCTGTATGAGGACGTCAAACCTCCTGAAGCTGATTTACGGTTGTGAGCGGTCATGTGGGTGCCAGGAACTAAACCTGGATCCTCTGGAAGATCAGCCAGTGCTCTTCACTGATGAACCATCTCTCCAGCCCCAACTCCAACTGTTGTTTGTTTATTTGATTGGTTTTGGTTTTGTTGAAACAGGGTTTCTCTGTGTATGTAGCCCTGGCTATCCTGGAACTCACGCTGTACACCAGGCTGGCCTTCAACTCAGAGATCTGCCTGTCTCTGCCTTTGGAGTGCTGGAATTAAAGGTGTGTGCTACCATGCCCAGCGAACTCCAACTTTATAATCTGGAGAGTCTGGGCAAGGCAGATGTGGCACTGGGGGCTTGAAAGGACTTGGACCTAGACTGGCCAAGACCTAGACTGGCCTGGGGTCCAAACCTTAGTCTTGTATTTGACCTCCTAGCTGGTCTCTTAGGCCTCTCTGTGCAGAGAAGATGCAAGCAGGGCTTGACTTTCACTACATAGGGAGGTTTTTACAGAAAGTATTACATACATATAATGGAACACCTGTCCACCTATCCACTTTGGCTAGCAGGTGCCAAAGGTCCTCAAGACCCTATGGGGGCTCAAGGAGCTGCGTTGCGCTTCCTAACAAGGTAGCTAGGTGGCGCAGCAAGTTAACGCTAGCTGCCCTCTGCCAGTCACGGCAGGGCAAGCCCGTGGGCTGCTGGCCTAGAAGTCCTGCTGATAGACAGGGTTCACTCTGAACACTCACAGGGCCCAGGAGAAAGGACAAGAATCCAGCACAGCCACCAGACCCTGCGTGTGTACTAAGTACAGAGCTGCCTGAGGCAGCGGCTCCATGGGCTGCCCCTGCCAAGCTCAATCCCAGGATATGATCAGGGCTGAGCTCCCCATGCACACCGACTAAGAACAGCTTGCAGTGGGGGATTGACTGAAGGAGGCCTATAGGGGGCGAGAAGAAGCGAAATGTAAGGCAGCCAGGTGTTTGATCACAGGGGTGTGATCTGTGGGCCCACCCCAGCCCCCGTAAGCTGGGGCCTCCATTTGAGGGTTTTCAGCCATTGAACCCAAGAGTGCTCCCAATGTGCCCTGAACACCCTCACCTCTTGGTGAAGCTAACCTGCCTCTGCACTTGATAACTCTTGGAGAGGAAAATCCTTCTACCACCCACCTTGCGGGAGTGGGAAAAAAAGCCAGATCAGGAACCTCAGACAGGGAGAGAAATGGAGAAGTCAGAAAGGGGGGAAAAAGAACAAAAACAAACAAAAACAAAACCTCCACAGCACACTAACATTTGTGATGGCTGCAATGGCGGCAGAAGCCGGCAGGCTCACCCTCCCAGACTGCAGGCGGAGAAAGGCCCCTTTGTTCTGCGCAGAGGTTAGCCGAGGTGAGGCCCGCCCTGCAGCCCCCCTGACCCTGGGCAGTTGCAGATTGCTTCGAAGGGTCCAGCGAGGGCTGGCTTCTTCCCCCCTCCATCGGCCAGTCCTCAACCTCAGTACCTAGTAGTCAAGGAAGGCAGCCCCTACCCTCCGGGTTCAGGCAGAGCTGGGATTCCTCCGGTGGCTATCTGGATGGCTCTATGGATGCCTTCACGGCCAGCTGTTAAGAGCTTGCTCAGGCTCATTCTAAGCTGTGGATTTGGGGCAGAGCAGGGGCAGGACCCAGCACGTGCTATGCTGGGAAATGGCTCAGGAGAGGCTGGCCCAATGGTCTTCCAGCATCATTCCTGATGAGCCTTTTGAGTCACCTGATGAGTGTCCGAAGCTAGGCTCTCCTGAGGATTTCTCAGCATGGGCCTTGGCTCTGGGCTTGGATCACCCTCACTGTGGTGATCTGTCTCCATGAATAGGGGTAGGCTGAAGTGGGGGTGCACGGAAGCCAGAGGAGAGAGAACGCTCTATGGCACCCTACCCCCTGGGTTAAGGTGGGGAAGGGCTTCAGTGCCCGGCACCCCGAGCCTCCACAGGCATGCTCTTCAACCATCCTTAAAGCTACTGGCCTTGTTTACGGGTGCCTGGAGTATCAAGAGCAAACCATTCCTACCTCCTGGGTGTTGGGGGTTAAATCTGGCAAAGACCGTTCCCCTTCTAATCAGTAGCACCTTGCAGCTCCCATGCAAGCACAGGATGAAAACCAGGAGAGTCTGGCTGGGCCCTTTTTTCCCATGACGGTGCCCCAACCTCAAGCTGGGAGCACCTTTTCAGGAGGCCCTGGCCTTCAAGTAGCGCTAGCTGAACCTTGGGAGATAACGTGGAGAAAGCAAGCAAACGACAAAGAGGGGATGCATGATCTTTGACACGGGAGGTGGGGGGCTGAAGGGCGTGCGTGCACAGGGAGCTTGAGTGGCTGCCTCCTGCCTCATGTAAGAAACTGCAGCTCGGATACACAATGTCCTGCCAAACCCAGCCCCTTAATTCAATTAAGCGCGCAGAACCGACTTCCCAGATTGTTCTGCGTGCCAGTGCCTGTGAATGTCCTGATGTGTGTGAATCCTGGGATCTATGAGCGTATCCGTGTGTGTGTCTGTGTGTGTGTGTCTGTGCATGTGTGCGTGCTCACTTGCACATGCATTTCCTGACTCTGGAAGAAAATAAGAGGCAAAAGGAGCGGGGAAAGAAAGAGGTAGAAGAGAGGGGCTATGGGAGAGCAGGAACAAATCCCGGAAGGACAAATCTCACGCTAGACTTAACCCTCACACCCTGGCCACTGTGACAAGCATGCTGTCTGAGACACAGCCTGGGGGCTGTCCATGCTCTGTAGGTCAGGCAGTATACCAGGCCTTTTCTCACTTGGTGTTAAGCCTCTTGCAAGCCCCAACCAAAATGTCTCCACAATTACAAAGGTTCCCATGGGGCAGGGCTGGCTCTGAGACCAGTCGTTCAGGGCAGCAGTCAAATCCTGTGGCTCCATGCGTGTACGGAAAGGCCTTTCTCATGTCTGCTCCTTGGGCTGCGGTCTTGGCATGTGTGTTCTTTCTTTTTTTTTTTTTTTTTTTTTTTTTTTTGATTTTCGAGACAGGGTTTCTCTGTGGCTTTAGAGCCTGTCCTGGAACTAGCTCTGTAGACCAGGCTGGTCTCGAACTCACAGAGATCCGCCTGCCTCTGCCTCCCAAGTGCTGGGATTAAAGGCGTGCGCCACCACCGCCCGGCTGGCATGTGTGTTCTTGATCAGCCTCTTTTTCTGAGCCATACTCCCCCCCCCCAACCTGGTCACTTGGTTCCTCAAGGTTTGAGAGCCCAAAGGAGAAGGCCCTGGGTGGATTCTAGCAGGTGATCTGCCTCTGAGGTCGTGGCCAAGCGAGATCCAGGCTAAACCTGCGTCCTACATCACTGTGACAGGCCCCACAGGAAAGGTGGGAACAGGCCTTGGAAAGATGCTCTCCCTAGGCCCCAGAGCACAGTGGAAGCTCCCCACAACCTTTCACACTCACTATTCCTACTGAGGGGAGTCCCCCAGTCCACAGATACCTGCAGCTGTCCTGGCCTCCAGGAAAGCTACATTCCAGCAGTCCTCTCCCACCACCCCATGGAGCTTGACTTTCTCCTCAGCTCTCCAGGAGCCCTGAACAGCCCCCTTCTGGGAGCAGAGCCAAAAAGATGGGAGAAGGATGTTTATAAACCACTAGAAGGGAAAAGTGGGGGGGGGGGGCAGAGAGGACCCTGGCCTCTAGGTAGTGTGCACTGGGCCTCTAGGTCGTGAGGCCTGGTAGTTTCCTCAGAGAACAGCATCTGGCTGGGAGCAGCCTCTGCTCCACCCTGGCTGCCACAACCGGGGCTGGCCGTGTCACACAGCAGGGTGTCTATGGGAAAAGACTAAGGTCCCCACTACGTCCTGAAACAGCATCACAATGCACATATTCTGACCCGCAGGGCACAAGGAGTGTTTTTGGTTCACCTTCCCTGCTGGGCCTGGATCTAGGTAGGAAGGACTTCTTCAGGAGGCCAGGCTGGGGGTGTGACATCAGCAGTCAGCCTTGTGGGAGAAAGCCTAAAGTCAGTCTCCACTCTGCTCTAGGGCTCCACACACAGCTAATGGGAGGCTGGCAGCGGCAAATTGTTGTTTACTTTTAATTAAGTAAACAATGTCGGCTTTCCGCCTCCTCCCCTGCCATCCCAGCCAGTAATTTAGGGATGACAATGGGGTTGTTTCCTTCCTCCTGCCTTCTTCCCTTGAGCACTCCTGCTAGTTCCCTGCTCCTCCACACAGCTTTTGGGATTTGTGGCTAGAGGAGGTTCCACCCAGGGGGCCGTGAAGGTCCTGAACAACCTGCTACCTACTGGGCCCAGCAAGCTGCAGGGTCCCCTAAGGGCTACCCAGGCCTGGAGCTGTGATTCTGTTATCTCCCACGGTGACCAGGGCAGTTTTGCTCTGGCTGCACAGATGAAACCAACCAGTTCTCTTTCCCTCCTTTCTAACCCCATCTTTAAAATCCCCCAAATGGGATGACCAAAAGTTGGGGTGGGGGTGTTGCATCAGCAGAGAACAAAGCCTGAAGTCAAGAAAAGATCCCCCCCCCTTAACCCCGAGTCTTCCTCATCACCAGTAAGGGGCCTTCTGGTCCAATCAGGAGGAGCCAGTGTCCCAAGTCAGCTGTCTATAAGCAGCAGGACTGTCCTCGGAAACTCGGCTGCCCTCAGCTGCCTTTGTGACCTTGGGTTCTGATGTCACTGTCTTGAAATTTTTAACTTTTGAACAAGAGGTCCAGCGTTTTCATCTCGCTTTGGGCCCCACAAATTCTGTAGCCAGTTCTGTTCAGAAACCAAAAAATGAGCGAGGAAAAGAGAGAAAGCAAGCAAGCTAAGCCAGCCTTTCACCCACTGCCTGGGGGCAGGGTTCTGGGCAAAGCTTTGAGAAGTCCAAATGAGGCGGCCCAGAGGATGGGACTCCACACAGGCAGAGTTGTACCTGGGCTGCTAGAGATTCCTCTCCCTGCAAGCCAAATGCCACTTGGCAGATGGCCTTGCTTACCCCAGCCCTCCTCTCTGAGCCCTCTGCACACAGTGGGTAACCTCAGCAGACCTGCGTGTCAGGGAAAGGAGAGGATCCCTTCAGCTCTTCCTCCTCCTCTACCTCCGGAGGATGGGGTGCTTGGATCCAGAATCCTGCCCCGGCGAGGGCCGAGGAGCTGAGGGCCGAGGAGCTGAGGGCTAAGTTGCCCCAACTTAGGTGCATGGGGCAGGGGCAGGGGCAGGGGCAGGGGCATGCAGAATGAGTCGTACGCAGGCTGCTCCAAACTCTTGCCAAAGGGCGGGGTCTTCTTTAGCTCAAGCTGGCTGGGGCTGGATGCAATTTCAGCCGCAGAGCAGGGCTCGCTGGCTGGAAGCAATTTTCTCATTAGGACCCCAGGCCTGCTTGCTGGTCTGTTCTCAGCCCTTACTCCCCTCCTGCGAAACCGCACCCCACAGGCCTCCCGATAGACCACTCACACGCACAGGGAACCGCACGTGGACTGAGTCAGAGAGGCGACTGTGGGGTCACTCCAATGGGGCTGGGTTCAAGGAGAGCAGCGTTGGCACAAAGCCCTAGCACTGAGGCATACGCATAAACAAGGAGTCTTAACTTGGCTCAAGCACCCCAGAAGCTCAGAGAGATAGGGACCCCGGGACCAGAACGGAATACTGCCCTCATGTGACCCTCTTGAGCGCCGCTAAGGCCAGTCACCAGCCAGTCTGGCTCAGATGGGCCTGGGGCAAGCAGATTGGCTCTAGGAAGAGGAGCCGTTTCCCAGCCCCAGGTGCTGTAGTGTAGGGTGGTCTCACAGAGGCAGGGGGAGAGCTCAGGCAGGAGGGGCGGCACCGCTCTGCTCCTCAGACACATGTGGTTGGACTTAAAAAGCTATTAGGGAGCGAGGCGCTGGCGGGAGTATGGCTGGCCCTCACACCAGAGGTGGGGGGGGCAGATGCCGAGGCAGTGAGCTCAGCACCCGCTCCCTCCCTGGCAGTGCTGGACCCAGAGGACCCCCGCCCAGCAGGAGTGTGCAGCAGGCTCTCAGGGAGGGTGAGCAGATTTTGGGCCTCTGTAGCATACATCCTCTGTAGCACTCTAGAGATTCTAGGCCTGTCGTGGGGGCTAGCATCTGGGGGATGGGTGGGGAGCCTGGATAGAGCCCAGGAAGGTAGAGACAGGTCCTCAGCCCCCTTCGTTTCTCTGGAATGATGGGTGTTAGAGGCCTCCTTAAGGGAGGGGTGTGTGTGTGTGTGTGTGTGTGTGTGTGTGTGTGTGTGTGTGCGCACGCGCGCGCGTGTTTGGTGGGGCAGCGAAGAGGAGATCATGAGAAGAGCAGGGAAGGAAAAATGGGCCCCACCCATCACGAGGCCAGAAAAAACTGATGGAAAGTTCTCTAGATCCGCCAGCTTGTAAAAAGTTCCTTTTCTTTCCAAATTATGAACATTTTTTTAACAAGGGAGGAGGGGACCCAGAGCAGAGAGATCTAGGACTTCATTAGGACAGCGTGCATCTGCAGTCATGTACGGTGACTGACAGCGGACGGGTAGATCTGCCTGTATTCCCGTGTGTTCTCCTAGAGTCAGGCTGCTCCCACCCCCCGCCCACCCACAGGGCCTACCCACGCAGGGTGCCCCTGCTGCTAAGGAGCAGGAGAGGTGCCAGTAGGAGAGCACCTGTACAGAACCCATCTGAGATGGGGCAGGCTAAGGACGAAGCCCCATCCCTGAAGGAAAGCAATCCCTGGGGTGCCAGCTTCAGCAACAGAAACAGGCCTTAGAACTGCAGGGAAACATACCGCCCAAGGCTCTGGCGGCCCTGCCCAGCTCCTTGGTCCATAGCCCAACCAAAGGGCAGCCAGAATGAGGTGCTCTCAAAACTGCCTGGCCAGCGGGAGGCCTTGGTATCCCTAGTTATACTGATGGGAGTGCTTGGCTCCTAAGTGGAAACCATCCCAGCTCAGCGGGACTTGCTGAACCCTGGCTGGTTCCTTCCTAGGGGGTCCCCCTTCTCAAAGCGGGTGCATTCACCCATAGGGAAGATGGCAACTGTAGGAGGAGAAGGGACTTGCAGAAACCACCAGGACTGGGGGGGGGGCGCTCAGGCTGGAGGGAGGAGGAGCCGACCACTGAGCCAGGATCCTTGCTCAGGAAACACGCAAAGAATGCAGTTGGCAGCAGGCCAGTGGGCCAGGACCACAAAGAGGCCTTTGTTTTAGGAGGTGTCCAGGGAATGGATGGACAGAACAGCAGAGGTGGGGGCAGCACCCTTTTGGGGGAGCACAAAGAGATCAGTCCTTACACTGTGCCCACAGTGCCTCTTCTGGTTCCCAGATATACACACATCACGCCCAACTTAGGGGACCCTTAGGGCCAGGCTCCCGTTTCTCAGCGCTTCATTTCCCTGGGCTGGTAGCTGTCTGACCTCAAAGGTGGATTGCCTACTGGCCCTGACATCATGCTGCTCCCTGTAGGGGGAGAGACAGGAGGTGGGACAGCTTCCCTCCAGCCCCTGCTCGGCAACTGCAGGGTTTCTCTGGCCCCTTCTTGGCATCTGGAAAAGTTTGGGAAATTTAAAATTTTTTGGAGAGTTTATCTATTGCTTTCTAGCCTGCCAGGGAGTCAGAGCCAGAAAGGAGGAGGAGGGAAGTGGGGTGGGGGTGGAGGTAAGGGGGTAGGGACAGAAACCAAGATCAGAAGAGAGATAGCACTTCGAGAAGGAGTGGGGACACCCAAGGGTGTTCCACAGCTAGCCTGGTTCTCATCTGAGTTTCTTGAGAGAATCAGAAAGACCCCCAACACAAGCTCACCCAGTATACCAGCCCACCCAGCTCTCACATATTACCCTGTTCCATACCAGCCCTACCATCCAATAGTTGGCACCTGTGCTCTTCCCCAGCCGCCTGCGCTTCAGAGCCACAAAGGGAAAGGCCATCTTAAGGATTAGAGGCTAAAGACAGGATGAGGCAGGGTGACCACAGTGGCTCTCCACTTCCTGTGAGGGAGAGGCACGGGGATGACCCCCATTGCCTTCCTCTGATGCCTGTGAACGGAAGGACTCCCAGCTTAATCTCTGAGCAGGAGCAGACTTAGGCTGACCCAACAGGACCCCAAACAACAACGGTGGGGGTGGGGGGGCGGCCTGTGTTTCAACAGCCCCTTGCCAGGATCTGGGCACAAACTCCCTACCACAATTTAAGTAGCAAAGAAGAGCGAAAATATGTGCCAATCAGCAGTGCAGGGCCGTCAGCTACCCAGCTTGGTTTCAACCTAGACACTACCTGATGCCAGCAGACAGGAGTGGACAGCTGGAGACCTAAGGGAAGAGAGGCAGAAAGGAAGTGATGGCCTGCAATGGAGAGCCAGAGACAGGGCTGAGGAGGGGAAGGAGGAGAAAGTCTAAGAGCACAGGAGCTGGGAGAGTAGACGCCGCCGAAGTGGAGTGGGGGTGGGGGGCGCTAAGCCTGTCCCTCTGTGTCCAGCAGCTCCCAGAGCTGCCCTGCCCCCTCCAGGCACCTGCTAAGGCTGCAGCATCGGGTTGTGTTTCTTTAACCCCTGGGGCCTGTTGACACAGATTAGTATCGCTGGTCAGGGGTCAATAGGGAAGGCTCTCGAGGTCAGGACCTGAACAACTGGAGTTGTAATGAGCCACGTGGGGAAGAGGCCCAGGGAGAACAGAGCAAGGAGGGCGGAGGGGGCGGGCCTCTCAGCGAGCTTTACCACCGCTGCTGCCTGTCTGGCCCCTGAACCTGCTGGGCTTTGGGGGAGAGAGACAGAGAGTTGTGTGTGTGTGTCTGTCTGTGTGTGTGTGTGTGTGTGTGCGCGCGCGTGTGCACACACGCATGTGTGTATGTGTCTGTGTGTGTGACTGGCTGACCTGAGCTGGAGTACCAGTTAGGCAAAGCCAGGGAAGCTCCATGGGAAGGGAGGAAAGGCTGCCATGCCTGACTAAACATACTCTTCTGGGCCACATAGCACTTCTCTTTGCTCCTCTATCCTCACCTCCATGAGCCCCTGGACACTCCTGTTCCTCCCTGGGCCTTCAGTGAGGTGGCACTGTACCCACCTCAGGTCATTTGACAGAGGCTGAGCTAAGTGATTCACTTGTGACCAGCTCTGAAGGGAGCTAGTGCAGGGCAGGACGGTGTCCCCAACCCCATGGGATAGCCTCAGCCCAGCATGGGCTACAGGACCACAACGCAACACTCAAATAGCAAAGTAGCTTCTTCTATGCCCTCAGGTTGTGGGAAGAAGGGAACCCCCACCTCTCCCCAGTTATCACCAGGTAGCTTCAGGGCAGGTGCTTCAGGGCTTGCCTGCTCTCTGTCAGGGGCCACTTCCCAGCCCCATCTGTCCTCAGGCTGCTCAGAGCCTCCCTTATGGGAAAAGGGAACAGAGAGCTGGCCACCTATTTGGAGCTCAGCATCAGTCTGGGGCTCTGAAGGTCCTGTCACATTCCTCACCATTAATTGCTCCATGGGGCCACTGAGGAGCTGACACCCAGAGGTCCAGGGTATATCCCAAGGCACACTGAATCCTACGTTCACGTGCATGTCTGTGGGACATGGGCATGTGCCATGGCTATTCCAGGGGCACACACACTCAGAAAATCCTGTGTAGTGTCTTACAAATTCATGCGTGCTGGTAGACCGGCCTAGACAAAGGCCCCTGGAAGCAGGGTACACCATGGAGATGGAGGAACTGAAGTGAGGTGGAGTGACAGCTGGGCTAGGGCACAAGAGGAAAAAGAAAGGCTGGGTAGAGAGAAATGAGTGAGTCCAGAGGCCAGCACTTTGAGCTTGTGGCTTGCAGACAGCTGCTAATGTTGGCATATATGGCATGGGTGGGGGGTGGTGGCAACGAGGGATGCAGCCACGAAAGGGTCGTCAGGGAACCAAGCAGGAACAACCCCTGCCTGAGCAGGTAGCAACTGTTCCGGGCCAGGAGCACAGAGGAGGAAGAACATGGGACCAGCTGCCAGGGAGATGCAACTGCACATCTCCAGGAGGCAGTGGTCCCCTCCCAGATAGCTCGAGAGAGGCAATGTAGATCCACACGGCCATGGGAAAAAACGCTACCACAGAACTGTTTACACCACCAGGAAGGGGAAAGCAAGCCAAGTATGGTGGCTCACACCTTTAATCCAGCACTCACAGGATGGATCCCCGGGAGATCAAGGCTACATAGCAAGTTCCAGGCCAGCTGGGGTAACAGAGTGAGACCCTGTCTCAAAAGGGGGGAAGGGCTGGAGAAGACCCCCAGTGTCTATCAGTGGATGAATGGATCATCACAACATGCACATCCATACTGTGAAGTATTATTCACCCTTCAGAAGAATAAACTATTAATAAAGGCTACAGCATGCATCAGGATGAAGCCCCGCTCATAGTGTATGTTTCCATTTGCATGAAATGTCAGAATGGGCAGCTCCATAGAAGACAGCAAGACAGGTGGTTATCAGAGGCCAGGCGAGATGGAAAATGCGACTAACCACTTACAGGTGTGGGGTTTCTGCCTGGAAGACTGAACTGTTCTAGGATTAGAGGCAGTGAGCAGAGTGCTGTGCATCTATTACCTGACAAAGGATTTTAACGTTAAAATAAAGCTGCAGGCCAAAGAGACTCGATGAGCCAGGCGCTCGCGCACAAGCCTAAGAGGTGAGCTGCGTCCTTGGAACCCATATAAAGGTGAAAGGGCAAAACCAACACCACTAAGTTGTTCTCTGACCGGCACACACACACGCACACACACACACACCACACACCATGCACTCTCTCACACACAATAATAATGTTAAAAGGTTTTAACATAAATTACAATTGCTTCTCAGCTTATAATGGGTTGACCTGCTGACAAACACATCATAAATATTATTAGTTAAAAATGTATTTAATATGGCAAACACCAATACTTAGCCTAACCTGCTTTAAATGTACTTGTGCCAGGAATGGAGACGCACTTGGGAAGTAAGGCAAAAGGGTCGGGGAGTTCAAGGTCAGCACGGGCTGCGCGAAACCCTACCTAATTAAATACAACAAAAAGACGAGTGCTCGGGCAACGACATTAGCCTGCAGCAAGGTCAGTCTCCGACAGAGCCGTTTTTAAAAGACTCTGTCGACTTTGTGTCATTTCCTGACTGCGGCACTGAAAGAGACAAGCAGAATAACTGTATGAAGACCGGCAAGGCGGCCGAGCAGGCACAGGTGCCTGCTGCCAAGCTTGATGACCGTAGCTTGATCCCTGGGACCATGTGATGGAGGGAGAGACTCTAAAAAGCTGTCCTTTAACCTCCAGAGGTGTGCCACGGTGCGCATGTGTCCCGCCTCCCAAAATAAAGAAACGTAACAATGGTAAAGAATGGCTGTACTGTACGGGTATGTTTTCCAGCCACCACAGGCCAAAGCTTCCCACATCAGCCTGAGACCGCTGGGAGTGGAGTCTGTGATGCAATCTGCAAGTGAGAAGCAGAATTCAGAAGATGATAGTTGGGGGGTGGGAGTGAGGAGGGAGGGGTCTCATATGCTCGACTAGGCCGCAGTGGCCTCACAAGACATGGAACCAGAGAGAACGGGAGGGTCGGTGGCCTGAGAGATCACTGGAGGGTGTGGACATATCGATGTCTGTCTGTAGCCAGAAAGTAGAGTTCAGAGTAATCAGGTATTGGGAATGCTCCACTGTGGCAGGCTGCATGGGGACAGGCTCTGGGGCTGTTGCTGGCTAGCCGCTCATCCTGTGTACGGGCCTCAAACACTCAGCTTACCGGGAAACACAGTGCCTGGTTCATTGGCTTATCATAGGTTTAGCCGAGATGGGTTTAGCCTTCCCCAGGCCTGGGAACCAGCCTGGCACAGGAGGCTAACACGAGACATACAAAGGTCTCTTCCCATGGGCTCCTACCCCAGCTTCCACACTGCCCGTCCTATGGCTCAGCACATGGCACCACTCAATGGTTTCTGGCACCAGAGAGGAATTTATTTCCTGGACAAAGCAGCCAAAATCGTTCTGCACCTTTGTTCATGAGCACAGTGTAGTCGGAGCCGACATTTTCTAATAGGGCCAGAGAAGAGCAACTCAAAATGGATTCAGGGAGGGTGTTGGCTGTGGAACAGCTCCCAGGCATAGCATTCCGCGGTCTGGAAAGCTAATGGTGGGGAAAACGGATGTGGCCGAGCTTATAAAATCAAATTGGCCGGGGGGTTCCATAGAGAATGCTGAAAGCCAACCCCAGGAAAGGTAAGCTGCTTGAAGCTTAGGAAGGGGGCCCATAGAAGGCAATAGACATTCGACTTTTAAAACAAGGGCAGGGTAGAGCCTTATAGAGGCCAGCCACGAGGACAGATGGGCTCCCACACTCAGGACTGGGCAAGAGGAACTGTCTTCAACACTGACCTTCAAGACGATGAGGGTCAGGATACTTGGATGTTGAAGTCAGGTGCCAGCTGTTCTGGCTCAGCTCTTGCAAACAGCCAGTTCAGAGCCTTTTCCTGATCAGGGACCACGACTCACATCGAGGTTACATCCCAGATTACACTCCTGCCCCCAGAAAATAAACCCCCTGCTTTCCTCCCCTCCCTATCATACCCCGTCTCTGCTCCTGACACATGTGTGGAGGACACATGCACAGATAAAAAGATCCATGTGCACAGGGCCCTGTGCCGAACCACCACCTCATAGCCCATTTACAGACATTTCACCAAACAAAATATCAACTCCCAGTGTTTGACAGGGAGCCACTCCTCTCTTGTCAGGAGCGATCCCTCCTAAAGGGGGTCCCCAGTGATGAGCAGCAGAAACTCAGGAAGAGGAAGGGGAAGAAAGGGAGCACGTGTGAGGTAAAGGAAGGTAAAATTATAAGGTTGGAGCTGTCAAGGGGGAGAGAAGGGGGGGATGCAAAGCAACTCCACTATTAGGGACTTGCTGTGAAACGCAGCATTCACAACAGCTGAAAAATCCAGCGCTTTGTCTGCAGAAAACATAAGACATCATGGCCCAAAGGCAGAGGGGGCACAGAACCCCCACATGTGGCAAGCAAGCAATGCACATACCCTAAAATATAGGGCCAGATGCTTTCACCCACTTCACTGTAGGTTGCCCCCCACAACACACACACACACACACACACACACACACACACACACACACACACTGTACCATCCTAACCCATGTCCCAGGTCCCCTCCCAGGGAGCAAGCACCAGGGTCAAAGGTGAAAACAAAGTGGCAATGGGAGGAATAAGACCCACTGGGAGCAGTAGTGCCCACAGGGTGCCATGCTGATCAAGACAGGACAGTGGAAGGGGAGTCTCAGGGCCATTCAGGAAGCAGCACACTGGATAGAAGCCAGCCTCCACCGCATGGGGCCCATCAAGTTATCAGAAGACATAGGAGTGAGGGGCCAAGTGTGGCCAGCGTCCCTTTAGGATGGGCAGTGGAAAGTGCCAGCCCTTCCCACTCAGAAGGATCCATAAAGCACTATCCCTCAACCCAGGTGCCTCCGTGGGCAGTAAGGACACACTGGTCAGCTGTGTTGGCACAAGTCTGCAGCCCCAGCACATAAGTTAAGGAAGGCTGAGGAAAGTTGCTAGCTCTATGCTAGTCTATGCTACACAGTATAGCTTTGTCTCAAAAACAGACTTTACTATCCCAGATGTGAGATGGACAGACTTCCAACCTCAGGTATAGCTTTTACCACTGCAGGAGGGGAGAATCTGTTAGGACAAGAAGGGTTAGTCCTTAGCCTGGGATACAATCATGGAGTCCAGTGGCCCCACACTTGGAAGTAGCAGGAGCACCCCAGCCTGCCTGCGCTAAGGAGACCCCCACGGTACCCCTCAGCTTGACCTGCTCTCACTCTTTTCTGCTCTGCTCAAGATTCCTCAACTCTGACACTTCAGATACCAGGGCCCGAGAACCTCTGCTGTGGAAGCTGTTCTTGTCCAGCGTGGCCTCCATCTGGTGAGTGCCAGCAGCATCCCCCACAGAACTGTTTCTAGACACAACCAAGCGCCCCAGGGGGCAGAAAAGATGCCACCCAAAAAGGCCTAGGTTATAAAGATAGCTCCACGTCTTTTCCCTCAGAAGCACCTCAGTCACACAGCTCCGAGACCCAGGCCACGCACGGAACAGTCTCTCTGGTGTGTCCATTCAAATTAGCAGCGGTTGCTAAGGGACCCCATCAGAATCCCCCACCCACACCTCATACACAAGGACTACTTCAGAGTGGTGGTATCTCTGCCTGAGAGGTCCCTCCAGTAACAGGCAGCCTATAGCATGGAGCCTGTGCTGCTCAGAGGTGTCTGCCATCTGGGAGCCTCGCCTGCTGTCTGTGCCCTCAGTCATGAGGCACACAGGTTCCATGGCTCCCCAGTCCCAGACCCGACTGGCCCTGGTCTCAGGTCTCAGCCCAACAGAAGGGCTGCTGTCCCTGTACCACTCCAAACACAATCTTTTAATAGCTGCTTCCTGTGGGGCTGGCTCTGCCACCCCCACCCTGCACCACTCACTCAGCCCTACTCCTGACTTGGAGACATAGCGCCCTGTAATTACAGCAATTGTAATCTCTTTTACTAACAGGTAGATTAATAGCGAGGCAGGTTCACAAAGAGCCCCAAAAGGGAACTGCTCAGCTGCTGAGCAGGCGGGAAGAGCCTGACACTTCTCAGCAAACACACATCCAGACCAGACTCCGCCGCTGCTGCTGCTGCTGCTGCTGCTGCTGCTGCAGCCATAGGGCACCAGTCAGGGAGCTGAACCTGGGGGGACACACCAGCTGTGCCCCTGCTCACTGGGAATGACAAAGATCACTACACTCTCTTTAATTTCCAAGTTGTCACAGATTGACAAGAATTTAAACCCCCTAAGCAGAGAAATGTATCCGGGTATGATTTCACTGATGTTCACACGCACACACCATGCTCTGACTCACGCTGCACATAGACACCTACCTCCTGGTGCACATGCAAGCAGACACCCACAAGTTAGTACTGAACACCTCTAGAAAGAACAGGCCAAACTCCAGAAACACACTTATCTGAGCACCACGGTACAGGCGCTCGAGGGGTAGAGGGTGCTTCACTGCCGTGCTGGGAGAAGGGAAGAGGGCACCTGCTCCCTCTGTCTGTCCCTCACAATTAGCCCCTCCCAGTGCTGCGCTGCACAAACTTCCTGTCAGGCCTCTGGGGCCTCCTCCTACCTTCCAGGGCCTGAGACAAGAAGGAACATCACACTGGAGTTGGGGACATCAGGTACCCCAAGACAGAATCAGCTCCCATTGGCCAAGCAAGAGGTAAGAAATGAAACCCGGGGAAAGGTTGCCCTGAGTGTAGAGTGAGAGTGGGTGAGTCCAAGTCCTAACTCCAGTTGAGTGTGATGTCACAGGCTTAGAATCCTGCCACTCAGGCAGATTTGGGGTCAGCCTGGGATCGCATAGCAAGAACCTGTGACCTTAGCAGCAGGCAGGAACAGGTCTGGTCCACAGAGTGAGTTCTAGTCCAACCAGGGATACCAAGTAAAATCCTGTCTCAAGGATGGAGGGAGGGAAGGAGGGAGGGAGGGAGAGAGAGAGAGACAGAGAGAGACAGAGAGAGGAAGAGAGAGGAGGGAGAGGAGAGAGACAGAGAGAGAACAAAAGCCATCTGAAGTCCAGACCTAAGGTTTCCCTCCTCCTAACCCCACCTCTGGGCCATATGGGCTGTACCATGTAGGCAGAGATGGCCCTATTTCCTCGGGGGAGCGAGAGCATATACTCTCACACCTCAGTGTGAGTACACACCTCAGCGGGGCACTAGAGAAGCGCTGCCAGCAGCTAGCCGCTCACCACCCTCAGTGTTAAGAGCCACTTTGAAGTCCCTGGACCAAAAGCTGGACTATCCGGTCATTCCCTTCCAGGACTGCCCAAAGAGGAATGCTGCTCCAGAGGCCCAGAGAAGGGTTAGGACTCCCCTACAGCACAGCTGGAGAACAGAGAGGAGGCTGGTGGAGAGACAGGAGCCATGGGGCGTGTCCACAGGCAGGGGATGAAGGAGCGAGCTGAGGTGGCACTCACAGGACAGGTGATGGCAGCAGCATCCTTCTTATAGGGCTCGAAGCATGTAAGCAGGGAACAGCCAGAATGGAGTGGGTTAGCCTGGGTCTGATGCTTTCAGTGTCTGATTACAAGCAGCGATGTAAGTACTGAAGTAGGAGAAAAATCTTCAGAAGAGTCTAGGTGGCTCAACTAGCAACTCAGTCCCTAGGAAGCGTCACCTGAGGCAGGTAAATAGCTGTGACCGCCAAGTATCCTGGCTGAATTTACAATTGGGATGAAGTTACATCCATTTGTACATCATGAAATTTCATGCTGCCGTTTAAAAAGCATACTTTTTAAAAATATATCTGACATTTACAATTTTTGACTTTTTATTTATGATACAGCTAGCACGTGGATATCAGACAGCTTCCGGAAGTCCCTCCCTTTTCTGCTGGGCCCTTTCACCATGGACTCTGGGACTGCACTCAGGGGGTCAGGTTTGCACAGTAGGTGCTCCTACCCACTGCTCCGACTCTTATATTTGAGACGGGATCCTTAGGTAGTTCAGGCTGGCCTAGAGCTTGTCACGACCTCATGACCTTGGTCCTGCCTCCTTCGTGTGAGGGCACTAGACACTAGACAGAATCCAGGGACTCACGCATGCTAGGCAAATAATCTACCCATTGAACCATATCACAAGCCCTAAAAAGCATCTGATTTACCTTTTCTTTTTAGTAAACAAGGGTCTTGGTATATATACCAGGCTGGCTTCAAACTCAAAATTTTCATGCCACAGCCTCCCAAGTGCTAGGATTATAGATGTGTTCTACCATACAAGCTGCATTCTTTTAAATTTTGTTTTTATTTATTATATTAATTCTTTATTAAATAAGTAAGTTGAATATGATAGCACACATATGTAATCCCAACACTTGGAAGGTAGAGGTCAGAGGACCAGGGGTCATCCTTAACTTTATAGTGAGTATTATTTAATTTAGGTTTATAGTAAAATTTATCTAATTTTTATTAATGTGTATGGATGTTTTACCTGCATATATGTCTTGCATCACGTGAGTGCCTCAGAAGAATGCCAGATCCCCTTGGGCTGGAGCTACAGACAGTTGTGAGCAACCAAGTGGATGCTGGGAATTGAACGGGGATCTGGAAAGGCAGCCAGTGCTCTTAACTGAAAAGCCAACTCTTCAGCTTCCCATTTTTAAAATGTTTTAATGAGTACCTATAGCACTTACATGAAAAGGAAATATTTTATCCCCAAGAGGAAATAAAGAACAGAAGTCATTAGAGATGATGTTAAGAATCAAGGGCAACACGGCTAAGGCACCGAACCATCCAACAGTGCCGTGGGACGCACGATAATGCTCAAGAGCAGCACCCAAGCCAGCCACAACAGCACACACCGTTAGCCCCAGCACTCGGGAGGCAGAGGCACGGATTGTCTACAGTGTAGAGAGCAGACAGAGGAAGCTCTGAATGAATGAAGTCTCCAGCAAAAGTGTGCTGTTGGCCATGAGGATGACCATGTCGAGGACCGCAAAGACTCAGCCCCACAGGAATGGCAAAGCTGTCTCTAGGTGAGGTTAAAAGAGATGGCAAAGCCTTCTTTGGGCCTGAGTGAGATTGTTGACGTACGTGTGTGTGTGTGTGTGTGTGTGTGTGTGTGTGTGTGTGTGTGTGTGTGTGTGTAAAATGTCCACCATAGCTTTCTCCCCCAAATATTGGCAGCCTGAAGGCTTCTCCCATACAGTCTGCTCCTACAGATATTAGCTAAACCTGCCTCCTTCTTCCGCTGTAGGCAATAAATCTGCCTCTCAGTTCAACTGAATATAATAAATACAATGATAGCCTGGCATGGAGAAGCACTCTTTAATCCCAGCACCCAGGAGTCAGAGGTGGATCTCTGAGTTCAAGGCCAGCCTGGTCTACAGAGTGAGTTCCCAGACAGCCAGGGCTGTTACACAGAGAAAGCCTGTCTCGAAAAGCCCCACAAAATAAATACATACATAAATAAATATAAACACACTGAGCTTGGGGTGGGGGACTGAGGCTTTTCCAACAGAGAGCACAGCCCACCCAATCCCACCTTTTTTGTCTGTGTATTCATGTGTCCACGTCTTTGTGTGTCTGATTGTCGTTGTTTTGTGTGTGTGTTTTCTTCATTCCCTCAGCTCCCTAGTTAGGTGAATCCCTGGAGCCTTGCAAGAACTAGGCCACATAGTGGACCCCGACTCCTGACAGAACAAACAAGACACTCCAAATGAAAGCACCATCCAGAACTCTAATTTTAAATAAAATTTCAAAATATATATGAATAGCTCTAGGAAGTGTAATAAAAGATTAGTTGTTAAATGGAAACTCGTAACAGTTCTCCTTTTCTCTTCTAAACTTCCTTGAGCTTATTTTACATGTACTATATGGATGTAAAAATCTTTTTTTTCATTTTTTCTGTTTGTTTACTTGAGAAAGAGTTTTACTGTGGCCCTGGCTGTCCTGAACTCTCTCTGTAGACCAGGCTGGCCTCAAACTCAGAGATCTGCCTGCCTCTGCCTCCCTGGACTGGGATTAAAGGCGTGCGCCGCCACCACCTGGATTTAAAATATATATACTTTTTAAACAGACACATGTCTACAGTCCCAGACCTCCAGAGACTGAAGCATGGGGATTGCCACAATTTCAAAGTCATCCTGGGCTCCAGAATGAGATCCCACCTCAAGCTCCCTCACCCCTCAAAAAATGTTTTAAGAAAGAGGGGATTGGAGTGCTCAGGGTTCAGAGTACCCATAGTTGCACAGGATCCAGGTTCAGTTCCCAGCACCCACACGACAGGTCGCAGCTGTCTGTAACTCAAGTTCCAGGGAGATTGGACACCTTCATCGGTCCTCTGTGGATAACAGGCACAACACGCATGGTGCACAAACATGCAGGCAGGCAGGACACTAGTACATATAAAATAAAGTAAATAAATGTAAAAATTGTTTTTTTAAGTTTTAAGAATAAAAAAAAAGATAGACTGTGGGTGGATGGAGTGAGAAGCAAATGAGAATCCACAAGCACAGGACTCTCTCCAGGGGCACAGACCCTCGGCAAATCCTTGACCCTGCAAACTTAGCCAAATTTGCGTGGCAGGTTTAGCCTCTTGAGCTTTCTTTCTGTTCTCTAAGAAACTCCATCCCAAATGACAAAAAGCAACCGGAGAAGCCTTGGGGGTAGGGGTAGGTTAGAGGGGTTTGATCCCAGCACTCAGGAGGCAGAGGTGGATCTCTGTGATTCAAGGCCAGCCTGGTCTACAGTGTTCCAGGACAGCCAGGGCTACAGAGAGAAACCCTGTCTCAAGCAAACAAACAGACAGACAGAGCAGCTGGATAGAAGCGACCTTAAATTACATCACAGTGTAGCAGACTAAGGCCCACGTCTCTGCATCCAGGGTCCCTGCTGCCCATCCACCCAACAAGGGGGACTTTGTAAAGAAAAACAGGTTTCTAAAGTCAAGGATGGGTAGGTAGAGCCGAAGAAGGCGGCTGAGGACTAGGCAGAAAGGGAAGAAGAGCACTTGGAGACTCTTAAAGCCGCTACTGAAAGGGAGACTCGTAAGGTCTGGGCGAGTGAGGGACAGCAGTGGCAGCACAGTCAACGGTCTATGTGTTCCAAGCCGAGGAGCAAACCTCCCTCCCTGTTCACATTCCTTCCATAATGCAACGCTAATAACCAAACCCAGCCTCCAGCTCTGGAAGCTTGCGTCCCAGCTAGAGGACGGGAGTCATCTTTGGCCAGGAGACCCTGGCTTAGAGCAGTTCCTAGGAGAAAGGGCAGGAAGGTAGGTTCCCAGCCTGCTGCAGGAGGAACCTGAAGGGCCAGGAGGTCAGAAGGAACCACAGAACAGAAGGCAAGCTTTCTACTGGGCCCAGGGCTACTCCTTGTTAATCCAAGCCACAGGGCACCAGACTAGAACAGTGAGGAGATCTGGCATAGGAACGAGGCCATCGGGATGTCCTGAGGGCTGACTAGAGAGCACAGAGACTGGAGACTACGTCTGTTCTATGCCTAGAGGGGCTCTCCCTGCAAAAATAACGTCTTGCGGTGACGGTGATGGGATGGCCTGGGTGAAAGTGGAGCCAGTTGACCCGGGGACAGAGAACACACTGAGCAATAGCACCTGCAACAAGATGACCAGGCAGAAGGGCCAAGAAGAGGGCCATTTCCCTCCATTTTCCTGACATCGCATTCATACAAACAGAAGAGAAGTACTTTGAAAAACCAGCTCCCTTTCAACCCGTAACCCCACGGCTTCTCACTCAATAGCAGGCTGCTTTTAGTTTCAGAAGCACTGACAGGATTCTCCCCTGCGGTACCCACTTTCAAGGCCTGTTGTTCTCCCTACCTTGACTTCCCTGTTCCTCAGCCTTTCTCCTGATTTTTATGCCACTTGAAGGCCTTTGTACTGTCTCAAGGACAGGTTGTCAGCTATCCCCCCTGGAAGGTGAGTCTGTATTCAAAATGGGCTTATGGGAACTGGAGAGATGGCTTAGAGGTTAAGAGCACTGGTTGCTCTTCTAGAGGACCCGGGTTCAATTTCCAGCACCCACATGGCAGCTCAAGACTGTTTGGAACTCCTGTTTCAGGGGTTCTAACATTCTCATGCAGACATATGTGCAGGTCAAACAGCAATGCACATAAAATAAAAATAAATTTTAAAAAATCTAAAATGGACTTGTGAATCGTATATATAGTTTTTACTATATACAAAGGCAGAAATATATATATATATATAAATAGTCCCAGCTCCAGGATGGAAGCCTAGCAAGAGAAGCCTATGCCATTATGTGCAAAGGGTCACTTGGGAGGAAAAAAATCCACTCCAGCCCTAGTAAAATCTGCAGAGTTGGGTCCCTCCCAGTGGACTGCCTGCATCTGCCACAGATGCTCCAAAGGGGTCTGTCTCCTGGCAAGACACAAAAAGCCAGGCCTGGCCCAGCTACCATGGAAGTACCTGGCCTCTCCCAGAGTGGAACGAAGGAGGCATGCCTTCTGCCTACACACAAACAGGCTCAAACTCACCAGGGCATCCCGCAGCCAGAATACTTTGTTGGAGAGGAACACAATTCAAGAGTCCCTGCCAAGTCAGGCTGGCATGTGGATAATTATATTAATGAATCTCTGGGTTATAAAATCTAATATTAGCTGGTGGCTTTGGTGCCATCACTTCAGTTACTGTCCCACATGGCTACAAACACTTCTGGGCAGCCCATGACTCCAACAGACAGAGTGTGCATGAACACACGCAAGGAGAGAGAGAGGCAAATGTGTGTGTGCTGTTTAATATAAAAGAAATTCATGTATTTGAAACTATGCCCAGAGATCTGTGTGCGAGGCCTACTTTATAAGCCACAGTACCATAAATAAGTGAAAGGCATCTGGCCCATCCTCAGGGCAGGGGCAGCTCCCTTGGCCCCATCTCTCTGGCTGGCAATATACCGAGGATTACTGCCCTGAGATGCACGAGCTTTTGTGTCTGAAGACAGCATAGCTCCCCACAGAGCTCCCTTTGGCCTTGCAGGCAGGGCCCATCACACAGACCCTGCACCCTGCCTCCCCCTCCCAGATCCAAACCCCAAAGTCAGGTTACACACACACAGGGTTCAGCTTGCCACTCAGCAGGTCTCCCACTCTGAAGACTAGACCAATGTACCACCACCATCCTGGTTCATCTGTGCGTTCCAGCTAAGGCCAGTGGAAACCACAATCCAAATGGCTATGTTATGCATATGGTCAGAGGCAGAGGGCGCCAAGTGCAGCCAGGTAGTGAGTGACAGACGGTAGACCCAGGTGACCAGAAAGTTTGATGGGCACTTCACATACAAATGACATCACAGAGCCTTAGACCAGGGTTCTGTAAACCACACATGCCACAGTAGGACTAAGGCTCTCCTACCCTGTCCGTTCACCTGTCCCATCAGTTGAAGCCTCTCTGGGGGCACTGTCCAGTCTCAGTCAAGGGGTCTGGGAAACTAGTTTTCATAGAAACAAGTCCTCCTTATCTTGGGATTTGTATACTGGGCGTGGGGTTCATGGGCTCCCTACAAGTAATCAAAGCACTGGGGACAACTTTAAGAGATTCACAGGCAAGTTAAGTAGCTCTGTCACCAGCAGAGACAAGGGACATTCTAAAGAGAGCACAAGGCACGGCAAGGCCTGCAAAACTCCGTCTCAGGACTGGTGATACATGTGGCCACTGCTTCTTTGTTCTTGAGGGACTGTCCTGGGCACTAGATTGTACCCAATGTGGGGCAAACAAGTATGTACATGGCTGGCAGGATGAGTGAGCAGTTGCTGAAGGAGCCTGACGGTCTGTGGTGATCTCCAGAACTTGACCTCCACAGTAGCACTGGCACACACGCTGGCCTCCACACTCACGCTGGCACACATGCTGACCTCCACACTCACACTGGCACACATGCTGGCCTCCACACTCGCGATGGCACACATGCTGACTTCCACACTCGTGGTGCCATACATACTGGTCTCCACAGTCATGCTGGCACACACGCTGGCCTCCACAGTCATGCTGGCACACATGCTGACCTCCACAGTCATGCTGGCACACATGCTGACCTCCACAGTCATCCTGGCATACATGCTGACCTCCACAGTCAT
>NW_004949188.1:1424149-1436588 GCF_000317375.1 Microtus ochrogaster
CACACTCACGCTGGCACACATGCTGACCTCCACAGTCATGCTGGCACACATGCTGACCTCCACAGTCATCCTGGCACACACGCTGGCCTCCACACCCACGGTGGCACACATGCACATACTGCACATCACAATCACATTCACACAATAATAATATTTTTAAAGTATCTACCATATGGGAGTGGTGGCGTACATCTTTAATCCTAGCATTTGTGAGGCAGAGACAAGAAAATCTCTGTAAATTCAAGGCCAGCTTGATCTACAGAGCAAGTTCTAGGATATCCAGGGATACATAGCGAGACCATGTCAAAAAAAAAAAAAAAAGAATCTACAATGATTACCAGATGTTTCTAAAGGGCAAAATAACCACTGGTTAAAACTCAGTGTCCAAGCCACCTGGCTCCCAGGGACTGAGGAACTTCCTGGGGCAGTAACAACCAGGGAACTCCTGGCAAAGGGTACAAGTTTCCACGCACACTGCCCCGAACTAACTTCACTACCTGCCCCAGCAGACAACATGAACCTCCTTAATGCAGGAACACGGGACTGGCTTGTTATCATTCCATAGGAACTATGTCCCTACGTCTATGCTCCATCTCACAGCTTCTGCTGGGTCAGGACACTGTCCTGTCTCCTCTTCCCCACCACGGCAGCGATGCTCTCAGGCCTATGTCAAATGGCTCACACATTTCTTCTGTCTCTCCAGCTGATTCTGACCCCAAACCTCGGCTAGGGAAATGGCACAGAGCTTGAGTCTGGCCATAGTCCACTCCCTTTCAGCAAGAGGCTCCCAAACCACAGAGAGACACAGAGACAGAAGAAACCTCTCGGCTCATCTTTTCTGTCTGAAATGAGACTACAGCTGACCTGCATGCTGCCCGCACAGAAGGAGCCCTAAAGCTGACCTGCCTACCTCCCTGTCAGCAGATGGGCGGAACACCCACCCGGGGAACCCTACTCTGGTCAGTCACAGGCTCAGCCCTCACCCCCACCCATCTGCTGCCTCCCTTTAAAGGCCTCTCCTCACTTGGTCCCCTGGGGAGCGGTCTTGTTACTAAGGAAACAATGATGTCATGTGGCTAGTGGGGATCAGGTCCCTCCCACCACCCCCTAACTAGGTACCATAGCCGCTGACGTCACTGCTCAGAAATTTATAGCCCAGAGCGGATATTTATAATATGGCTCGGTGTGACCACATATTCAGTGTGGGGCTGGTGGCTATTTATAGCCGAAGGATACACACTTATTATACCCCCTGTCTGTATTCTGGGCCACCTGTTATATAACTGCCATTATGCAATAATGCCCATTATATAATAATTATGCACTAATGGGGATATAATCTGCAGGCATAATAAGGACACACTCCCCAAGGGCTGCACTGGGCCAGCCAGCCTCCTGCAAGTTGCCTCTGGGGAATCTCCTGATCTCTTCCTGAGGCTCCACCCAGTCCAGGAGAGTCATCAGGTGTCACCATACTGCCTGTCTCTCAGTCTCTCAACAGGAGCCTTCTTCCCTAGACCGGTAGGCCCAGCTACAAAACCCTCTCTGGATTTCTTCTTAAGTCTTTTGGTGTCTGATGCTCCCATTCCCGCTTCTGGCCTTGAGTGCCCCTTTCTCCCCTCCTTTAAACTTGAAACAACAATTTAATGGAATAAACTCTAGAGGCAACTGACATCTCCGTGGCATTCAACTCTTTTAAGGCAGGAAGTCTCAAAGAAGCCAGGTCAGTTGGTGGGGGTTCTACCCCACACTCAAGTGTCCTCACCCTCTAAGAAAGGCTTGCGAAGCCAGAAGTGGATGTCTGGGTCCAGTCAGGCCTCTTCCCCTCCTTCCTCAATTCCTTCCGGCAGGCGGAAGAACCCAAATATGAGAGGTTGCCTTCCTGACTTGTATGGTAATAGGGGCTACACTGATTTAGGAACACCCTCCCCACAAACACACAGCAGAATGTGGGCCACTCTGACACCAGGACATACTCTGCTGGTCACCTTGCTCCCAGGAAGGACAAGATGAAACTGTCACCTGGGGAAGGGGAAAGGCAGGGTCAGGAATGCTGGCATGAGGGGGCAAAGGGACAGAGAGATGAGGTGGGAAGAGTTAAGGCCAAAGTAGTACTGATAAAGCCAATTCAATTATCCCAAATATACCATCTGTTCTTAAAACAGATATTGCTATATTTAAAGGTTACTTGATATATGAATTGATCTAAAACACACACACATCATGGAACTGTGAAGTGAGCCTTCTGCAGGCATGAGATGGTGGACTGAGAAAGTATCCTCTCTGCTTCTCCATTGTCTAAATTTTCAGAAGAGTATTTTACTCTGTAATAAAGAAAAATCAAATACTCAACAAGACCCTGCCATGACTGTTCCGGTCTGAACTCCACACTGAAGGATCACGGATGATCCTGGAAGGGTCACTGGCTTACAGCACAGGCTAGGGCTTGCCAGACCAGCAGCCACAGCACACAGAGAGACGAAACACAAGGAATCAAGATGGCACCCTAAGCCAAGAACCAGAGGTAGGCGTATGATCCCCATGGAAACAGAACACAGGTGGCTCCCGTGCCCCACTTCAACTCAAGGGTCCTGCTGCTCAGGCATCTGGGAAGAGCACAGGAGAAAAGCAAGGGTGCAGAGGGCCAGTCTCCATGGAGCAAAGGTAAAGGAGGCCCCAAACTCGAGAGGCAAGCGGTCAGGACAGGTGGTTTCTTCCAGGACAGGAGCTCTCTCTCGACCAGGGATGAGTCTGTCCTCAGAAAACACCGGGAAATATCTGGGCGCATGGAGACTGTCACACCTGGATGAGGGAGGCATAGCCAGCAGTTGGTGGGGGTGGAGTCCAAGCAGTGCTGCTAGGAACCTGATGGTGCCCAGCATTGTTTCCATGGCACAGAATGGTCTAGCTAGAGTGTTAACCGGTGTGTCGGGGAAGCCCGGCGGTAGAGGAGCTGATACCAGAGGTAAGAGGTCAGGCTCTGTCTTAGACTCGAAAGCAGAGGGGAATTCTGAGCCACGTGCCAGCCTCTCGGCTAGCCTAGCCCTTGGTCTATTAGGAGAGGTTTTCAAATGTTAAGCAAGCGGTAAGGAATGGGTCAGTGGCAAAGGCCATGCCTAGCGCAGGCAGAGTCCTAGGTTTCAGCCCTGGTACCACAGAAACAGCATAAGAAACAAAAGGTGCATCCATGTAAAGCAGCCCTTCTAAACCTTCTTCGTGTTGTGGGGACCCCAACCATTAAATGATTCTCATTGCTACTTCGTAACTATAATTGTGCTGTGAATGGTAATGTAAATATCTGATACTCAAACCCCAAATGGGCCGTGACCCACAGGTTGAGAACCACTGTAAAGGCTCATAAAAGGTAACGAATTGTTGACTATTATAAAACTTCCCAGCAATCGTCTGGTTAATTAAAACAATTACATTTATTTATTTATTATTCCAAACTATGACCTCAAGTAGACTCCCAGGGAAAGGGTGTGGCAGAACAAGGGCTACGGATCCCAAATCCTGCTTGCCTGGCTGGCCATGTACCTGAATCTCCTGCACACTCCCCAGCCCAGGACTAGCAAGTGATCTCCCCTGAGTCCCAAGGTGGTGTGATACCAGCTGTCCCTGGCTGCAGAAGGGAGAGTCCAGAGAGCCCGGGCTCTAGCTCCTCTCTATAGATCAGAAGCAGGGAGCTTTTCCAGAAAGGATGGGGAGAGAGAGAAACGGTGGGCAAGGGGTCGGCTGTTTCTTCCCTACGTGCTTAGCAGCTGGGGGAGCCCTTGAGCTGAGCTTTACCAGCCGGGCTCTGGCCCCTTCCAGGCTGCAGCAGCTACTATCAGGAGGATGGGACTGACTCCCATGGGGACTCATGACGTTTTCTCCTCTGAGACTCCACCAAGGCCAGTAATTTTGGTTCAGTTCAAGGAACTTGGAGACCCTCAGGCCAAGGTGACCTGGAATGTCTTCTGCTAGAAACTCATGTTGTGACCTGAGTCTGTTGACATCTCCTCCAGTTTCCTCCTCTATGGAATGAATAAGATGACGCCTGCCTGTATCAGTCACCCTTTGAAAGGAGGAAATCAACCTCCAAAAGCTGCCTGAAAAGGTCCACTCAGTCAGCGGACAGAATGGGCTAACTCCTCCCCGTGTGGAGCAGGGAGAGCACCCTCCTGGGTCCCTGAGTCTAGCTCGGTCTGGCCTCCCTCCCTGTTACCAGAGCAGCACACACACCTAGCCAGGAGCATGGAGGTAAAGCAGGTTGCTGGGAGAATCCGGGAGGAATCATCATGAGGAGTTAAGCTGCGCTGACACCGCTCTGGATCTTCAGTGGAAAACTGGAATTAAAAGGGGGCCAATCCCTGTCCTCCATCAATAAAAGACAAAAAAGTTTCTGGGAGACTGGGTGGACAACTACCGTTCAGTTACAGGATATACCCCAAATACCAACAAACGGAGGCCTGACCCGAAGGGTGGCAGCGGCACTCCGTGTCATCACAACCGGAGAAAGGGCCCAATATCTCCTCCTGCCTGGTAAAGGCACCAGGTGAGGGTGGGCCATCACCTGGGAAGCAGACACACAAAGGGCAACCTCCAAACATATGGATTTTACAAACCAGCAGAGAAGCCAGGTGTTAGTATCCACGGAGATAAAGTAAGGGACCCAGGCACCCTTGGAGAAGAGGGGGGAAAGCCTGATCCAGCCAAATGACTGAACCCCAGCCCCTCCACCTTCTGGGACCCTGTTCTAATGCCAACAGTGCTTCGGCTCAAACATGCTTAAAATGGCGACGGCGGCCTGTAGGGCCGGGCGTTTGTCGTGCTGTTTTCCACGGTGCCCTCAGTGCCAAGAAAAACCTATCATCAGAAATGCCATCAGCTATATTTATCTATCTCTCAGCCCCCCAGCCTCCTCCTCCCGTCTGCCAAGCAGGCCCTGCGCAGCGCCCCCCCTCTCACCCAGTGGGCACATGTCCCTGTTACTGATGACTGTGACCACCTGCCCAAACCCAAGTCTCCACCACTCCCTTTCAGGGCCCTGACAGTATGCAACAACATTCCTCCTGCCCGTGCTGGGGCACACTCACATGGGGCTCAGGCATACACTTGGCAGGGGCTGGCCTGAGCATCCCTCGGCTGCATCTGTGGCCCAAGAAGATCCTCCATTTCCTTTCAGCCTCAGCTCTGCTAAAATGGGCCTCCACAGTGCCATTGTGCCCCAGCCTTACACAAGTGGCATACCTGGCCTCTGGACACCATCCCTAGGAAAGTACCCACCCAGTCACTGAGCAGATCCTCACCCTCGCTCCATTCTCCAGCATGGGGCAGGAATGGCTTTGGCTGAATCTGGAGATACTAAAATCCCTAAGTGAGAAGCTTGTATCTTAGAGGTGTTCCCACCCTCATCCAAGGAAGTAAAGAAACAAGTGGTGGAGTCTGGGAGCAGAAAAGGGAACCCAGCAAAGTCAAGATTTACAACCACTCAAGCCCTCTGGGGACACAACAAACAGGGGAGAGTCACTTGCTGTCAGGCACTTGGGACCTTCCACTACTCAAGACACAGGCTTCTGCAGGAGGCTTCCCACCCCTGGGCCTCACCCCTGCGAATAAATAGCCTATCAGCCTTGTCCTGCGGGATGAACATTCTGGGCCCTACACCTTCTCCCATGGCTTTGGGCACCCTCTGCCCAGCCACCAAGCCCCCAACTCAGACAGGAGTTCCAGGGAGCCAGCTCCGAGAATGAAACAACCCAAATAAAAATTTCAAAACCCAGAAGCTCTTTCTCTCCTGCCCCCTCCCCCTCTGCTGGCAAATGAAAACAAACAAGAAATCAAAGAGGCCTTTTGTGCAAGCCCTGCACTGACACGGCTGGGGCCTTTGAAAGGACGGCTGAATCGGACAGCAAGGGATAAAATAACCTAAGCGTGGCAGCTCCTTAGGGAGGGGAACAGAAGGGGCTGGGGAGGCAGCCACCTTCTCCAGGAAAAAAGTGGGGGCAATTGCTGCCACAGAATACTGGACAGGGGTCTCACTGCCTATCTGCACCCCATCTTTGCAAGAAGGCCCCTGACTCCTCTTTGTGGTCACCTTGAACTAGCTACCCCCAAGGAAGCCCTGAGGGCCTTTCCTCTCTCCAGCAAGAATTACTTCAGGTTCGTGCCTACTGGGCATTCTGGACAGAGCTTTCTAGAAGCCATCTTCAGGCCTTTGCCTGCTGGGCACATACAGGGCCTCCTTCTCAGAGACTTGGGAGTCCTTAAGACCAGAGCCTTGCTTGCCATAGGCTAAGTATGTGCTTCATGAAGGGCATTCTTCCACCCTTGCTGGCAGGGCCAAAAAGTGAAACAGTTCCTCGGGAAGTCCTTCTGGTGGCTAGCCCCCAGCACTCCTGCCACAGAAGGCCCGTTCCCGCTGGGCCCATGACGAAGTATGGCTGGTCACCTAGCCCATATCTACAGACTGGAACATCCAGCCGACTTGGCTCCTCAAGGTCCGACCTCTGTAGCATCAGTTCAGACAAGGACATTTCATTTTCTCCTTCGTGGTACAGTTCCAGCTTGGCCAGCATAGCAGACACTACTAAGACCCCCGTGAACCGCAAGGAGTGGGGTCTCTGCCTGGCTGGGCAGGCAGCCCTATGGACAAAGAGGACAGGAGCAGGTGGTCAAGGGGCTCTGGAAAGACGCCCAAGCCTGAGGAAGGGTCAGGGTAATCAGTCCACAGCCAGGGCCCCCAAGGCTCGACAGCGGATGATCTGGAGAACATGGGCTGGCTTCACAAGCGCCTAGTGCTGCAGGCCCTGCACTTGGTTCAAGGCCTCTGCTGCGGTTACGACGTCACAGTTCCCAATAACTGCGGACACGAGCCACACTTGTTTTGCTCCGGGACCTTCCTAGTCTGTAGCCGGACCGCCCAGAAGATGGCAAGTGCACTAGGGCTCTGGCAGGGCTGGTGACACTGCCCAGGACATTTTGGAGAGAGGGAGGAAGGGAAGTTCGGAGGCCTTACTCAGGTGGAAACCGCCACAGTACAGAACAATCTGCTTCTACCTGGATGATCCCAGGAAAACAGGTGAAGGAGACAGACAGCCATGCTGGGCTCGGCAAATCTTAACAGTGGTCACTGTGACAACTGCCATCTGCGGTCGTATGAGCTGGTTCTAACCTGTGAGCCATATACCTTGAGCAAGAATAAGAGACCATCACGGAAGCAATGGTGGCAATGCTTACAACAAAGTCTCTAGGGGACTAGACATTGCATCACAAAACAACCCGTAGATCTTGCTAATGTGTGTTCCTAGACCCTGTGGTCTCTGCCAACCCTGATACCAGATGGCGCCGCCTCAAAGACACAGACAAGTGGGTGACACACGGTCCGTGTTCAGGGTAGCTCTCGAAAAGGAGCTGTGCTCTGGCAGTCTTTCCCACATATACCAGACTCGCCAGAAGGGTTGGGAGCCCAGAAAAGGCTTAGGGGTCTTCACTCGCTCTCAGCCGACAGGAACAGGCAACAGTCACCATCAGCGAAGGACACAGGAGGTTCCTGCTCAGGCCTCTAAGCCACCTCGAACTTCTAAGCCCAACTCCTAGAAGGAGCAGAGTCAATCAGAATATCTCATGCTTGAAAAGGTTTGTTAGGTGAAGCCTGAGTTACTAGCTAATCTCCTATGACAAATAAGGCCAAGTCTGCCTACCCCAGGGCCTGGTGGCACACCAAACCACAATGCACAGCCTGCAGAAGTTCCACGGAAAACCACACAGGAGAAATGACCCAACAAAAACTGACAGAAAAGTCGTGGAGATCAGGAGAAGAGAGAGTGATGACAATGACCTCCACTACTAGACAGGTCAACCACAGTCTCATTTGGGTTCTGATTTACGTGAACTAGAAACAAAAGCAAGCTGGTAATTAGGGAAATGGGCATATCAGCTAGATATCTCATGGTACAGGACAGCTTCACATAGTAAGTTAAGCATGTATTTAATCCCAGCACTAGGGAGGCAGAGGCAGGTGGATCTCTGTGAGTTCAAGGCCAGCCTGGTCTACAGAGTGAGTTCCAGGACAGTCAGAGATACACAGTTGAGACCCTTGTCTCAGGAAAAAAAAAAGCTGACTTTTTGAAATCTCAGGTGTGACAGTCGCATTTGGCTCAGCTTTTCAAGAGGTGTACACAGACTGTGCTCGAGGACAGCAGACTGTGCTCGAGGACAGGCTGTGATGCCCAGTCCTGGTGGGCCATGGGGACATGCATGCTTCCAGCCTAGCCTGAGGTTCTGTGATGGGTGCAGGAGGTGCTGTCTACCAACAGTAAAGAAGTGGCTTATAGTTTTGAGTTCTGTTTTCTAGGACTGAAACCAAGGTTTGAGGGTTGATCCACGGTCACTTCCCACTTCCAGAGCACTCCTGGGTTTTGGAGACAGTCAGCAAGGTTGCTGGGCCTACTGGGCTGCACCTCTCCAGGCCGCAGAGCCCTCCTGCTGCCACTCCCGCTGTCCCTGTCATATCCCCTGCTCTGGGACACCCTTTCTGGACATCCTCTTCTCCACAATGGGGCTTTCTGCTTCATCCCTGCTGAAGCTGACAGACACAGGGTGACATTCCTTCACAGCAGCTAGGTGACTTTGTGGCAGCCCTTCAGACCCAAGTTCTAGAAGTCACCCAAACACATCCTCTATTCCTTCTCACTATGTCATCTCTTGGATCTTCTGGGGCACAAAGGCCTGTAAGGGCCTGGGTGACAGCGGCACCTAGAAGCAAAGCCATACCCCTCATGCCTCCTGCCATCTCAAGCTCGGTCATAAAAACTGGCACCATCAGCTCAGCCCCACCCAGCTCTTCAACCCAGCTTTTCTTTTTAAAGATTTGTTTATTTTTATGTGTATGAGTGTCTGGCCTACATGTCTGTGTCTGCAGAGGTCAAGAGAGGTCAGATTTTCTGGAACTGGAGTTACAGATGGTTGTGATGTGTTAAGGGCGCTGGGAACAGAACCCAGGTCCTCTGGAAGAACAACAGTAGTCTTATGCACTGGACCATCTATCCAGCCCCCAACCCTAGGCCTCCGTTCTTACACTGTGGCTCACTGGGTGCAATTGAGGGGAGGGGACTGGGGAAGGTAGCCTCTCAGCATGAACACCAACCACACGGGAATGGCTTAGGAAAGAACAAGCAACAAGGCCTTACCAACACCCAAATTTCCTCTACAAAGGTGCAATTCTAGCCATTCCATCAAGAAATCCTGAACGTTCATTGTTACTGTCTAAAGTCTGTGCCTGAACTGCAAAGAATATGTTCTCAGTTACGTATCAGGTATCTGCTGAGGAGACTGGGCCTCAGCCTGGCCAGAGATGGCCTTGGCAACATCGGTGGACTATGAATTCACTCGTATTCCTGGGTGAATGAGCTCATGAGCTAGGGAGAGGAAGCCCTGTTCCTTCCCCTTGCCCCTTCCACCTGCCAGACCAGTGCAGAAGCCAGGAGGCTGGCTGGGAACCGGTTTCCTTCCTCATGCACACCATCCCCTCTCAGCCCCACACCGGCAGTAGCCAAGCATGTGGCCTAGGGCTGGTTGGTCTTGTCTTTAATCCCAGCCCTCAGCTGCAAAGGCAGGTGGATCTCTAATAAGTTCAAGGCCATCCTGGTCTACATACCAAGTTCTAGGCCAGTCAGAGCTACATAGTAAGACCCTGCCAAACAAATACATGGCAAAAAACAAAACAAGGCCAGGGAAACAATGCAGCTACCAGGGTCTAAACATCCAAAGTGGGGAAGAAGGAGGAGGAGGAAGCCTAGGAGGGAGATAGATGCTGATTTTCCCCTACAGATATTTTGGGGTTCCAAGCTCTAGGAGTGAAAGGCTCAGACTCCATGGATGCAAGAGCTATGGGATAGAATATTGATAGGCCCCTGCTCTGAGCAGCCCCAAGCACCCCCAACACTGACAAGCTCTCACCCTCCATAACCTGACTTGCTGTATAGACAGAGAATGAGGAATAACTTTGTCTCCTTTAGTTTCTTCCTCTACCCCCACCCCACAAAAACAAAAGATAAGAGAAAATCCAAGCTACAGGGAGAGAGGGAAGGACATGTGAGGGGTCATGTAAGGCCACATGCAGGCCTGGAAGGATCTATAGAGTAGATGGCAGACCCTACCCTATAGAGTAGGGTCTATGGCAGTACCCACTGCCTCAAGCCAGATGGAGAGGGAATGAGCAAGAAGAGAGACCTTGAATTCACTTTTCCTCGCTCCAACACACACTCAGCCCTGTCCTCTCTAAGAAGGACAGCCTCCTGGAAGCATCTCACACCACTTCCTCCCAACTTTCCCAACAGGCAAGGGGTGACCACAGTGGCATGAACTGCCTTTTTTTTTATGAATGAATACAAAGGAAGACACAGAGGCACTGTCTCGGGAAGGACAGGTTTTCGGTTTTCCAGAGCTTAGGGAAAGCCACATTCGCTCACATTCACACAAAGAGGAGGAAGAAGGGAAATGAGGGGGAAATGCCGAAATAGTGGCGAGGAAAACACACACACACACACTCACACAAAGGTTTGTTAGCCTCTCATTACAAGTTGGTTGGGCACAATGTAAACACACTTCTGCCTTGCTTAATCACAGAGTACCGGCCCGTTTAGGTTTCAAAGGCGGCGGTAAATTGGGCGTAGCTGAGTGGAGGCTAAAAATTAACCAGCCATCTCTGTTTCAATTTGTACGAAAACAAAAGTGGAAAGAAATTATGAAAAGAAAAAGAAAAATGGGGCTGGGGGGTAGGCAGGCAAGGCCAGAACACTAAAGTAGCTTGGGCCAGACACAGGGCAATGCTAGAAGAGCACAGGCAATTAGGAAACACTTAGGGCACAAAAAGGGAGAACTTTTTACAGGTTTCGTCTAAGCAGGCTGTTTCCTGGCAGGCCTGCTCCCCACAAAGCCCCCCTGCTCCAGAGGGGCCCAGGGCCACTGGTACTACTGTGTGTATCCATCCCGGAGCAGGGAGCTTAAGGAACCTCACTGTGTTCTTTCCCTAACAAACAAATCCAGAACAGCAGCTCCTACCCATCCATCCCGCTGCTGCTGCTGCTGCTGCTGCTGCTGCTGCTGCTGCTGCTGCTGCTCCTCCTCCTCCTCTTCCGGGGTCCCAAACGCCAGATTCCACATTTCCCTCTCTCCTGGACTTGCTGACAGCCACCTCCCCCAAACCCAGCCTTTCCTGGGAAGAAGTGAAGCTACACCAGCCTGCACCTTCTCCCAGCCCCTAGCGCTTCCGTCTCATTTTCTGTATCAGCTGTGGTTAGTGTGGATGTTATTATCTTCATCTCCAACTCTTACCATTGTGGGTAATTATGAGACATCGTGGCCCTGTCCTAAATCTGACAGCATCTTCACTTTAGGAGAGACGAGACGCACAAATTGGGTGTCATAGTAAGAGAGGAGAGGAGAAAGAGCAAAGGGGTGGGGGCAGAGAGGAAGAGGATGGAAAAGTGAGAGGGGCACCACATACGAAAGCCAGGAGGACAAGCTGCCAGTGAGGCCCAGAGCAGGAAGAACAATAAACAGAACAAATGCCAGCAAGTGAAATAAAACTGAGGAGGGGGTGTTGAAAACAACCTACCCGGAGTGTGGACAAAGTAAGCCAGATAAAGGTCCAGTTCTTTGATTGTGACTCCAATGTGATGTGGCTGGACGCACAGGCCGGGGTTCGAGCACTGGGGCGACTTGTAGAGCCGCTCCCCATCAGTACTTTCCAAGGGGATCCCCTTAAACAAAATCACCATGACCAGGTCCAGCCGCCACACCTTGTCAGCCTGGCGCAGGCAGTCAATCCGCCGGATCTTGCCCTTCTGGTCGGGGTTGGAGAGCACGCAGCAGGGGGGCTTCTTGCCGGTGATGGTCAGCACAAAGTCCTCTCGGAACTCGGGCCGGATGTCTTTGCGCAGCTTGGCCAACAGCCGGGATGCCCACTTCTGCTTGATCTCAGGCTTCTCGCCCAGCAGCTCGTCCTTCACCGCGCGCTCCTCGTCCTTTGACATCCGCTTCTCGTGCTTCTTGAAGTACTTGCGCTTCCGCGCCTGTAGGTTGAACCAGGTGTAGGAGAAGGCTCGGACGTGAGGCAGCAGCGCCTCGATGAACGGGTGGAACTCATCCTGCAGGCGGCAAGCCGGGAGCATGCGGGGCGAGGGAGGACGGGAGGAGGGGGAAAGAGAGAAGGAGAAACGGCGTTAGAAGGGGGCACTAGGAAAACCGCCTTCTCCTCCTTCTCCCTCCCCCCAGCAATTTTCTCTAGAGATTGTTCTACTGAAGTGTGGTTTGAAGCCACCACCAGTTTCGCAAGCCACTTGCTCCCATCTCAGACTCAGGAACCAAACAGAGGCACGGGAGCCTGTCCACACACCTATTCTCTCTCTCTCTCTCTCTCTCTCTCTCTCTCTCTCTCTCTCTCTCTCTCTCC
>NW_004949189.1:0-1180 GCF_000317375.1 Microtus ochrogaster
AACAGACAAAGGACTGGTATCCAAAATATATAAAGAACTCAAGAAAGTAGACATTAAAATTCTAAATAACCCTATTAAAAAATGAGGTTCTGAACTAAACAGAGAATTGTCAACAGAACAATATCAAATGGGCAAAAGATACTTAAGGGTGTGTTAAACCTCCTTAGCAATCAGGGAAATGCAAATCAAAACAACTCTGAGATACCATCTTATACCTGTCAAAATGGCTAAGATCAAAAACACTAATAATGATAGCTTATGCTAGAGAGGATGTGGAGTAAGGGGAAAACCCATCCATTGCTGGTAGGAATGCAAACTTGTATGGTTTCTCAGAAAATTGGGAATCAATCTACCTCAGGATCCAGCAATACCACTCTTGGGAATATACCCAAAAGATGCTCAATCATGTTACAAAAGCATTTGTTCAACTGTGTTCAAAGCAACATTATTTGTAATAGTCAGAACCTGGAAACAACCTAGATGTCCCTCAACTGAAGAATGGATAAAGAAAGTGTGGCACATTTATACATTAGAGTACTGCTCAGCGGGGGTGGGGGGGAATGACATCTTGAATTTTGCATGCAAATGGGTGGAATTAGAAAACATTATCTTAAGTGAGGTAACTCAGACCCAAAAAAAAATGAATGTGGTATGTACTCACTCATAATGGATACTAGCTATAAACAAATTACATTGCGCCTATAGTTCATGATCCTAGAGAAGCTAAGTAATATGGTGAACCCTAAGAAAAACATATATAGATCCTCCTGGAAATTGGAAGCAGAAAGATTGTCAGACAAAATTTGGGAGCACGGGGATGCGGGTAGAAGGAAGGGGACAAGGGGACTGTTGAGGAGAACTTGAGGGAATGGGATAGTTGAGATGGAGGAAGGAAAGATATGAGAGCAAGGAAAGAGATATCTTGATTGAGGGAGCCATTATGGGGTTAGCAAGAAACCTGGCTCTAGAAAAATTCCCAGGAATCCACTAGGCTGACCCCAGCTAAGTGCCAAGCAATAGAGGACATGGTACCTGTACTGGCCTTGCCCTGTAGTTAGACAGATATCACCATAGAATATCACCATAGAAGCTTTGCCAACCACAGATGGAAACAGAAGCAAAGACCCACATCGGAGCACTGGACTGAGCTCCCAAGATAGAGTTGAAGAGTGGAAGGAGT
>NW_004949189.1:4679-7489 GCF_000317375.1 Microtus ochrogaster
TATATATATATATGATATATATGATGTATGTCCATGCACACATCTGGAGGTCAGAGTGCTCCAATTTTCTAGAGTTGGTTCACTCCTTCCACCTTTGGGTGCGTTCCATGAACAAAATTCACATTGTCAAGGTTACATGGAAAGCATTTACCACTGTGAACCAGCTTCCTGGCCCTATTAATAGTTTATGAAAAAAAAGAAAACAAAGGGTCAAAGCTGTGACATACTTCTCAAAATTCATAAATCTGGGACTTTTAAAACTTCACCCAGACAGTCTAGCTCTCAGAGAAGGCACTTACACTCTCAGAGGGCTGAGCAAACTTTATATCCACTACCCTTCTCATATCTGTGTTCTTATATGAATTAAATAAGAAGATGCAGAGCCATCCCTACTAATTAGCACTTCGCGTGGGATTATTAATTACTACTGGTTAATTTAATTCTATACAATATGTCCCAAAAACTTAGGTGTTCAAGTTCTATTTTTCATTAAACTCTCTTACCGATAGATGCCAAGGCCATTACATCAGCAGTCACAAAATTAACTTTTCCTAACTAGTAACTTGGCAAGCTGATGTCATTGTTAGGATGTTTCCTTGGCAATAAAGCCTGGATATTCAGGTAGAACAACAGCAATGCGGCAGCTGCCAACCACAGCTGTTTGCTTCCTTTATGATTCTCCTTCAGGACCTAAGAGTTGAAGATTCCATCTGGAACTAATGATAAAACTTACACCTTAAGTGTGCAATAAAGCAAACAAGATGATTGGGCCACACTGGTGTTCTGGCTGAACTGGTGACATGTGCTTTTTAAATTGTCCTATAAAGTGCTACAACTGTGAAAAGCTCATAGCTCAATCCCTACTCATCATTAGTTCTGAAAAACCACAAAACATACTGCTCTTACACGACATCATCTGTCACCTGGACACCGTCCTAGGAACTCTTACTGCAGAATTATTTGCATAGTGGAAAAAGGACAATAGATAGATATAAGAGTATGGTTTTGGCAGAAATCCACAAATAGTACCTTCCTGCCATGACTTATGGCCAGCAGAATCTCCAGGGAACTTAGAAGATTCAAGGATTTCTGACTATACAACTTCCAGTAAGGTCTTCCTTCTCCTGGAAGGACATTATACTCAAACTACAGGACAGAAGAAGGGATTGGGAGCATCAGAAAGTGTTCACGTGAGTTTCACAGATATTTTCATTTTAATCATATTTTGCCCTTACTCATAATCTCCAACACTTTCCTGAAATGTATATTTTTGTGCACATATATTTTTAGATTTATTAGTTTATCTTTTGTGTGTTTTGTGTGCATATATGTATTCATATGTATGTAGCATGTGAGTATCTCTGGTAAACTTGGAGGTCAGAAGGAGGTATCAGATTTCCTGGAACTGAAGTTAGAGGCTCTGGGATCCACTTCCAGGTCTGCTCACAAGAATCACAAGTGCTCTTAACTGCTGATCCATTTTTCCAGCCCATACTTTTGACACCAGTTATTTGATGTCATTGAACACTACTTTTCCCAAAACAGTTTTTCCTGTGAGTTCACAGAAGCAGAAGGAAATGCTGACAGGAGGAAAGCCTAAGTTAATGTGTGTATATCCCATCTTACAAGGAGGTAGCAGAACTCTGCTTCAGAACAAGTTTCACATGATTAAATTAACTTAAAATCAACCCTGACTCTTCACATTTAAATTTTAAAACAATAAAAATAGTTGTAAGTCATTAACAAAACAACTGAAATAGTTTTCTGTAATAAAAACTGTGAAATACATGATCTAAGAAAAAATGACAAACTGTACATTTGATCCATAGTTTTATAAAGATGATCCCGTAAATACTAACAAAACACTGGTCGGGTTGCGTTTTCTTAGGTACTAATAGAAAGAATTTTGTGCAAAAAGTATCTTCCTTGCCACAACTCTGTTTTGTCAGTGTCTCAATTTGGCAGTACTACCAGTTTTTATTTTGACATAGACAGAAGAAGTGGCCATTATTTGCATAAGGCTGGCTTGATGAGTGACAGGGAATATTAGAAATTGCTGAGAGCAGAAGGGAAGTTTCCCATAAGCAGTATGGGGAAGACTCATTTATCCAGCAGAGTCTGATCCTGAGAAAAGTTATAAGGCAGGCAGCACCGGATGAGGGGACCTGGGGGACAAAGAGAGACAGGCTCCCAGACTGACCCACCACTGGAAAGCTGGGGCAAAGATGGCATGAGGGGGCAAGCCTGAGAAACAGGACTCTGTAAAGATCACACCCCAAGCTGACTCAGGAAACCTAGGAGAAGAAAGAGGTCATAAAGACACCTCTGCTAAACTTCTCCACCAGAGAAATTCAGAGTGATAGAAAAGTGGATGAAGCCTGGGGTAGGAGACCTGAACTCTAGACCTAGCTGTGGCTCCAATTCTGGGTAACCCTGGGCCTATTGCTTTACCTCTGTGGGCCTCATTTTTGACATTTGCAACATTTTAAAAAATGTAAACTCTCAGCTCCCTTCAAGAACTAAAATCCTGTGGCTCTTATATAGAACATACAATTGTTATAAAAATAGTAGTGGGGTAGTTTCAGCAACTAAGAGCACTGGCTGATCTTGCAGAGAACCCAAGTTCTCTTGCTAGTACCCACATGGAAGCTCAAAACCACCTGTAACTCCAGTACCACAAGAATCCAAAGCCCACTCATGTTTTCAACGGGTACCAGGCTTGCAACAGGATACACATAAACACGTGCTGGCAAAATACCATGCACATATAATAGATAGATAGAGGGTAAATAGAAAGAGAGAAGATAGAT
>NW_004949189.1:7839-25291 GCF_000317375.1 Microtus ochrogaster
TACATGCATATACACACTTGAAATCTTTTAAAATTGCACTGATACATTGATCAGAGGAAAGCTAATATGAACTGAAAATAAAACAGCTTCTTGGAATTTACTTGTAGAACAGTAAATCAAGCAGCAAAATGAGAATCTGAGGAGCTGGAGATGTTGCCTAGCAACACAGATGTTGCTAAGCCTGGACCTCCAGTTAAGGGCAGGTTCTAGGGTTTTGTGCATCCTTCTCTAAAGAAATAGTCAAAAACCATCACAGCCACATTAACAATTGTCCAGCGGCATGGTGAACTTTTGCAGCCTCTGAAACTGACATCATGGAAATTAAGCTCTCCTCACCCAGGAAAAGCCACCAGGAGAGAAGTGGTCTGGGCTAGTGAAAAGTCCAATCAGTGAAACAACGGCAACCATATTCAAAGGCCAAGTTATGGGCCTTACACAAGGCACCTATGTAGAGTATGGAGAACCTTAACCCATAATCTGAGCTGCTGTGGTGGCACACACTAGCAAATTTAGCACTGGGGAACTGGAGGCAGAAGGACCAGGACTTCAAGGACATCCTCAGCTGCATAGCAAGCCTGGGCTATTTGAGACTCTGTCTCCAATACTGGAAATCTAAACACTGATACATTGCTACAATAATAGAGAAATACCTTGTTTGAGCTCGTCACCCTTCTTCAGGGTGGTTTTTAATTTCCTAGTTAATCGAGGTTCATGATTGCATTATTCCCACAGTATGGGTTTAACATGGGTTTAGCATCTAGTGAAGAAGCTGAAAGATGGTTTATTTTTAAGAAACAGACAGAGTGTATAGCTCAGAGGTAAAGCAAGCACATAATGTATGTGAGCTTCCATCAAATCCTCAGCACTGTGAAGAGAGGGAAGAGGGAGGAAACAGAAAATAAACACAAGATATTTGACCCACATGTTCTAGATAAAGTCATAAATGACCAAGAAATTAAGTGACCAAATGGTTGATGCAAATGTTAAGTGTTACACTTCTTTCGCATGTTTTTCTTTAAATTTTCAGAGAGTTGAAAGAATGGAAAAGACCATGAACCAAACTTCAGTTATGTCTTTTCGGCTTAGGGGCTTATCTGTAAATCCAAAGGTACAGATGGCTGTGTTTTTCATGTTCCTCATGTTTTATGTCCTGACACTGGTTGGTAACATCCTCATTGTCATAACCATCATATACGACCGCCGGCTCCATACACCCATGTATTTCTTCCTCAGCAATCTTTCCTTTATTGATGTCTGCCATTCCACTGTCACTGTACCAAAGATGCTGAGAGACACCTTCTCAGAAGAAAAGCTCATCCCTTTTGATGCCTGTGTGGTCCAGATGTTCTTCCTCCACCTCTTTGCCTGCACAGAGATCTTCCTGCTTACTATCATGGCCTATGATCGGTATGTGGCCATTTGTAAGCCCTTGCAGTATATGACCATAATGAACTGGAAGGTGTGTATGCTACTAGCAGGGGCCCTGTGGACAGGGGGGACCATCCACTCTATCTCTCTCACCTCACTCACCATCAATCTGCCCTATTGTGGTCCTGATGAGATTGACAACTTCTTCTGTGATGTACCTCAGGTGATCAAACTGGCTTGCACTGATACCCACATCATTGAGATTCTCATAGTCTCCAACAGTGGGCTGATCTCTGTGGTATGTTTTGTGGTTCTTGTAGTGTCCTACGCAGTCATTCTTGTGAGTCTGAGGCAACAGATCTCTGAGGGCAAGAGGAGAGCGCTGTCTACCTGTGCAGCCCACCTCACCGTGGTTACGCTGTTCCTGGGACACTGTATCTTCATCTACTCACGCCCATCAACCAGCCTTCCAGAAGACAAGGTTGTGTCTGTGTTTTTCACAGCTGTGACTCCTCTGCTGAACCCTATAATCTACACCCTTAGGAATGAGGACATGAAGAATGCCTTGAACAAGTTAATCGGGAGGAAAGAAATAAAAGAAAAGTGAAAATACTAAACCCTTAGGATACTTGGTGATCAAAATCAAAGAAACAGCTATATATTGTATTTACCAGACAATGACCTGCAACATTGTCTTCTGGCAATCACAGTAACAGCTGTGACTGGTAACATCTTCCACTTTCTAGAAATTGTCACAGGCACTGGGCGCTTACCTAACTCCCTCAACAGAGCAGACTACATGCTAATCTAACTACAAGGGATTAAAAGCTCACACTGAGCAAATAGCATGCTGAAAGTCACCCTGCCACAAAATCACAAAGACAGGACTCAGAGGGCCCGAATGTAGCTTGGGACAGAATGTGTACTCGGCTCATAGCAGGCCCCTGGGTTCAATTCCCTACTTCACAGAAAAAGGTCACAAGACTAATTTCAAATCAAATCCATCAACCCACTATTGCTCCAAGAACTGGGAGAAAATACCAACTTGAATTCATTATCTCATTTTGCTGCTCCTCCTTTTCAACCAGCAACCTAAACAACACTTCAGATTTCTCGACTGCCCTCACCTACGTATTCATTCTGGTGCTTGCCTAAATGACTTTTCAAATTCAGGTAAATGAAACAAAGGATATTTGAGTATGACCAGTGACAAAGAGAAAGACTGTGAACCATTGAGGTTACCAAACCTCTTGAAAGTTCATCCAGATCTGCCATCCAGGTAATGAGATGGAAATATTTTATTGTTTCATATTTTACAAGTACTTTCTGAGCTCCAAATTTGTGCTGGATTTATAGTTACACATAGAACTATTATATAGATGCTCCTACATGGAGTATACAGTCTGGTACAAAGAAAAAGCAAATACTGAGCAACTAAAGGTAGTTATAGACACAACAAATGCTGTCAGAGATTAGAGCTCCATGACCATGCAGGGAAGGTGAACCCTAAACTGTGCAGTCCAGAGAAACCTCTTTGAGGAAGTCACATTTTAGTTGAGGCATGAAACATGAAAAGGAAACAACCATGGAAAAGGGAAGCAGCAAACACTTCCAGGGAGAGTAATGGCAGGTACGAAAATGTCTGATGGGAGAGGCAGCTTGTTCCAAGAAGTTACAACCCCTATGGATACAAATTAGAGACTTATTTCTACATAATAGATACCAATGCCTCTGAATATCAGTGCACATAAATGTATACAATGTAAGGTATAATTTGAACTATTATTTTTTAAATCCTTAAACATGAGTTTAGAAGTGATATCTAGACTTTTTCATCACTGCATTTTACACAAAACTTTTGACTTGAGTTTTATAAGAGGATTAACAGATGGACAATATTTTGTACATTTTCATCCACTATAAAGTAAAGGTTTTCACACTGTAATACTTTTTTGGAAAGCTTCTGGTTGACTTAAACAGACTGCATCTTCGCCCTATCATTTCAATCTGTTGTTGTTGTTGTTGTTTCTTTGTTGCATTTGGTCAGCCCTTCACTCTGCGCCATGTACATCTGTGATGAACCTATGCATCACATACCTGATGCACCACACTGTCTGTTTTCTAATTCTCCAGAAAACACTTGGGCATCATTTCTACAAGTTAACAGAATGTCAGTTAATAGCATTGGATTCTAAATCCCTTTCAAAATAAATAAAACCCTCCATAGGCATCCCAAACTTCTGGTCTTGTATCTCAAATGCATCAGTGAGTCTATTCTATAATAGATCAACAAATCCAAGAAGTCAGACTCTGAAATTGTGCAAATCTAAGATCCCCTCTTAACTATTTTTATTGGTTGACTTTTCCCAAACAAACTTTAAAACGTTACTGGAAATGTTACCCAGAATGCTGTTTGTGTTCTTATGGTAAGTACCGGCACTAATGTTTGTACTGGTGCTATAACCAGCTACTACAATCTAGTGCTCTCTACACCTTAAACATTGCCTTGCTGCTCTTTGGTTCAAACATCCAACACAAACCACCCTGGCCTAGCAGCCCATGTCAGTAGGATGGCATGTTTTCTGTAAGCTCAGGTTCCTTTCCCAGTTTCTAGGGGCCATTCGCATTCCAGGTCTTCAAAACAGACCGGGTTGATCCTCCTGGTATCTTTCCTGGTTGCATTTCCCTCTGAGATCTTCTTTCTTCTCCTATTCAACATTTATTACTCTTGTGGAAGACCGGATTCAGTTAGCTGCAAGTACTTGGTGGCTCAGGATTATCTGTAATTCCAGCTCAAAAGGATCCAACAATCTCTTCTGGCCTCCACAAGCTCCCAGCACTTGTGGTAGATATACATCCTTGTAGGCAATGACATACTTACGTAAAAATAAATAAATCTTTCCAAAATAAGTAGAAATGGGATTTACAAATGACTCTTCTGTACAACTCTTGGGTGTATACTCAAAAGACTTTATATTATACTAAAAAGACTCTAGCATATCAATGTTCATCAAGGCTGAACTCATAATACCTAAAAAAAGGAATCAAAACAGATGTTCATGAACAACTGGATTGATAAGAAAAATAAGGGATGGATAGATAGATAGATAGATAGATAGATAGATAGATAGATAGATAGATAGATAGATAGAGCAATATTTTCTTCTATTAAATTTTATTTTATTTGGGGGGTTGTTTTAAGGGTGGATATGAAGGTACAGGAAATAAACAGGATAGAGATGTATGATATGAAAGACACAAAGAATGAATAAAAGTAATAAATATAAAATAAAATATAAGTAAGAATTAGGCTCGTTCATGTTAATAGATTGAGATTGAACATTGGTCAGTTTAGCTCTCTCCCATGTTGTGATGTGACACCAGTCTAAATTCCCCTCTGTAGACAGACTTTTCCCAATATGCCTATGAAAATGCATAACAATTTTGAGAAATAACTATGATGGAAGACTCACATATCATCTCTTTAATCCCACTATAAAACTAAAATAGCCAAAACAGTGTGCTCATGTATAAGTATAGACTTGTAAGTCAATATAGCAAAATAAAGAACTACAAATCCACACTTGAAAGTCATTTTCAACATAAGTAATTTAATAATAAAATAGTCATCTCAAATTGTGTCAAATCAAGTCAGTGGATGAATAAAATTAATCTTAAAACTTATTTCCTACTAAAGCAAAACCCCAAAGAGATCATATACCTAGAATGTAAGCTAAAACTATACAATTTGTAAGATAAAGCTACCAAAAATCTTTGCAACTTTGAGGTAGACAGAGTCCAATGTGACCCGATAAACCACAAAAAAAATTAGAATAAATTTTATCAAAATGTTTAACTCTTAATCTGTGTATTTTATAAATAAATTTTATAAATAAATTTTCAGGACTGTAGAGATGTCTCAGTGTTTAAGAACTACTTGTTACTTCCACATTAAGGGTTCAGCGCTCAGGAGGCAGAGGTAGGTGGAACTCTGTGAGTTCGAGGCCAACTCGGTCTACAAGAGCTAGTTCCAGAACAGGCTCCAAAGCTACAGAGAAACATTGTTTCAAATAAATAAATAAGGGTGCAGCCACAACTGTTGGTCATCACAATGCTCCCCACACACATGATTTCATGAGCAAATTCGTCTCTGCCTGAGTTGTTTCATGGCATTTTTCACCTCCTCATTCCTCAAAGTGTAAATGAGAGGATTCAACAAAGGGGTGACCACTGTGTAGAAGACAGAGACCACCTTGTCAATGGAAAAGCTGGAGTCTGGCCGAGTGTAGAGGAAGATACATGGCCCAAAGAACAGGGCAACCACCATGAAGTGGGAGGAGCAGGTGGATAGGGCTTTCCGACGACCTTCAGCTGACTGTTTTCGAAGAGAAAACAGGATTACAGTGTAGGAAGTGACCAAGGCTAGGAAGCAGGTGAGGGAGATGGTTCCGCTGTTGGACACGATCAGAATCCCTGTGAGGTACGTATCTGTGCAGGCCAGCTTGATGACGGGAGGCACGTCACAGAAGTAGCTGTCTATAATGTTCGGGCCACAGTAGGGGAGACGAATAGTCAGGACGGTCTGCACAAGCGAATGAACTGTGCCCCCCGCCCACAGTGCAAAGACAAGCTGTACACAGACCTTCATGTTCATCACATTAGGGTAGCGCAAAGGAATGCAGATAGCCACGTAACGGTCGTATGCCATGATTGTCAGCAGAAAGATCTCAGCACAAGCAAACAGATGTAGGAAGAAAAGCTGTGTGATGCAGTTGTCGAAAGAAATGCTCTTCCTCTCCAAAAGCAACCCCTCCAGCATCTTGGGCACAGTGACAGATGAGTGGCAGATATCAATGAAGGACAGATTGCTCAGAAAGAAGTACATGGGAGTGTGGAGACGGGGACTAAAGACTATGGTAACAACAATGACAATGTTCCCCAGAAGAGTTAGTATGTAAGTGACTGTAAATGGTATGAAAAACAGAATCTCCAACACCCAGCTGTCAGTGAGGCCCAGGAAGACAAACTCAGTCACTCTTGTTTGGTTTAGAGCTCCCATCTAATGAGTGTTCCAGAGGATTTGGGTGGGGTAAATTATCCTGAGTAACACAGGAAGAAAGTGATTGAAATGACTGTTTTCTTATGAGGCTTAGCATAAAGGTAAGTTATCCAAAATCCTCACTTTTTATTTACCTGGCTATTTTCAGGTAAATATTATTATTATTATTTAGCATAATCCACCAATAGTATCAGATTAGAATCCTAAAACCTTAAAACTCCAACTAAAACTACTCATTATTTGACTTTTGCTATTAAGATAAGTGACCTTTAAAAATTTAACAGTCTTTTGTTTTGTCCAATATGGGGTCCTTTTATGGCCATTAAAATACTATTCATTTTTTACTTGGTTTCTTTTTTATTATTCCAAAGCACCGACTTTAGGAAAACTCTCCTGATTCAATAAAAGTCTGTTTCTTTTTCACAATTATTTTATTATACCAAAAGTAGGAAATTTAGTTTTATTTTCATTAACTAAACTTTTCTTTAAAAGTACAGAAGTGATAAAAAGATTGTAAAGACCAGAGGACCAGAAAAACTTGTTAGAAGATAGTTTCACCTAAAAATGACTGGGAAGCTTCACCCATGATACGTCAATATGGCTACCTAAACAAGACCTGAAAAGTACAATGTAATAGAGCCACTAACAAGGAAGGGGGAGTTCACAGGGCCCAGCCCTAAACAAAGAACTACAGGCAACTAAGGAACACTGAGAGTGGATAGTCTTCCCCAGGGCGGAGCCCTCTGTTTGGTTATCTGATAATAAGTGGTTAACCAAGTTACCCAAGTAACACTTAACATTTAATAGGCTGAGCAGGTTGCATTTACATACTTATGTATGTATATATTTGTATATAAATATTGTATATATACATAAATTACATATATATGATAATAATTAAAGAAAATGAAGCCGTGAATTTGAGAGGGAGCAAGGGATGGTATATGGAAGGGAAAAGGAGGAGGAAAAGGAAGGGGGAAAATAACATAATTACATTTTAATTGTATAAAACTTCTAATTTTTCAAAAAGTAATAACCACATGATTTACCTCTTACAGCACTTTTCAGATGCCTTGTACACTGTAGGTTTCCAAAACCATTTTATTTGTACTAAAATAACTTCTTAGGCATTGTGAATCAATCATTCCCTCACAATAGAACTACTAGGCCACAATTATAATTGTTTAGATTCTGTATTATGACTTTTCTGTCAGGAAATATTACGTACAAATACTATTACATTGATCCTAATTGTTCCTGCTGGTTAGACAACCATAAACTATAAGATAATCAGCCCAAATCATCAGAAAATGAAATAGATTCAAATATTTCACTTATGGTAAGGTAATCTCTTACAATGTCCAAACTGCAGGAAAAGCTAAAGGTGGGGGGATAGTTAACCTAGCACTATCTGAAGGAACCTAACAGTCATGTGATTGGGATGGGGGAGTCTGAATGAATGCGGTGAAGCGTGATTAGACCTGCATCCAGCTCAGGAATAATGATGGCAACTGTTGAGAGAGCACAGAGGGGGGGCACTCGACGGAAAATTCCCTCGACATCTTGGTAGATGGTAGTGCTATGTAAGTCAGCAAAAGACAAAGAGAAGATGGGAAAATGGCAGAACACATATGACAGGAGAGGAGACTATTCTCTTATTCAAAAAAAAACCCTTAAAAATTGATAGTAAAAGACAAGGGATCAAATTGAAAATGAGCAAAGAATATAAACACAAAGAGCACAGGAAAGGAATCACAAATGAGAAGTATGTCTAAGTGAAAGTCACTCAACTTCAGTGGAAGTTAAAGACTAAAACCAAATACATTTGTTTTTGTCCCATCCACAAAAGCAAGAAAACCTGATTATTCTTTACATACTGTTACTCAAAGTCAATATTCTTAAAACCTTTTGTGGGAGATAAGTTGGCAGTACCAATGAGAATTTTAATGTCTACACTTCTAGAACAAAGAATCCCATTTTCAAGACTGCATTTCATAGGACTAAGGAAACTGGCAATTAGTAACTAAAGATACATGCTTATTGAAACATTTGTTTGTAGGAGCAAGAAGGGCCAAGGGCATCACAAGAAAACACACAGAATCAACTCACCTAGTCTCATGAGGGCTCCCAAAGAGTGAGCCCACAACCAGGGAGCCTGCAAGAGACTGAGGACGCTCTCTGCATGTGTCTGACAGGTGTATAGCTTGCTCCCCCTGGGAGACTCCTCACAGTGGGAGCAGGGCTGTCTCTGACTCTTTCACTGGCTTTTGGAATCCGACTCCTCATACTGGAATGCTTGCCCAGCCTACATACATGGAGAGGTGCTTAGTCTTACTACAACTTGATATGCCATGATTTGTTGATACCCATAAGAGACCTGCCCTTTCCTGAACAGAAACAGAGTGGACTGGGGGTGTGAACAGAGGGATGTGGGAGGAGGGATTGGAAGGAGAAAAGGGAGGGAAACTGTGACCGAGATGTAAAATTAATTTTAAAAGGAATACTTTTTAGCAAAACAGGGTATTTGAAACAAACAATACTTATCAATATAGAAATAAATGATGCTTCTAAATTTTCTTAGGTTTTATCTTATTATTTTAGGGGTATGGATGTATGTCTGTGTCTGGGTTGGTGGTGACCACCAAAGAATGTCAGATCTCCTGGGACTGAAGTTACCGACAACTGGGAGCAGCCATGTGGGTGCTAGAAATTGAACTCTGGTCCTACAGAATAGTATGTGCTGATCCCTATAAAGAAACAATTTTTAGTACAGACACAATGTGGAATACAGTGGAACCTCTAATGAATTTGTTTTATGCATAGTAACCTAAGGCAGTGCTTCTCAACATGGCTACAGATCAGAGCTACTTAAATTATTTTTATAAATTTTAATGTCCAGGCTCACCTCAAACAATTAGCTCAACTCTCCTTGGTGATTCCAATGTATAGTCACAATCACAAACAACTAATTTCAAAGAAAAGTCAATAGCATATTAAGTGAAAAGAATCTATTATGAACATATTATGAATCTTGAGAAAGAGGAGGGAGAGGGGAAGAAAGGAAGGAAAGAAGGAAGAAAAGGACAAAGAAAGGAATCAAGAAACATTCATGTATGCATATATGTACATGTATGTATTTTTTAAACATATATTTTATTTATTTCTATTTGCATGTATTTCTAAAAGAGTAGATGTTGAAGAATACACATTAATTTAATGTTGTTTACTTCTATAAGCAGGCATTGAAAGGAATAGGAAGAATTTTATTAATTCTTATGATATATTCTATAATTATTTACATACTGGGCATATTTTAAAAATAGAATATTAAAGAAATGTATGGAGAGAAGGTATCCAAAACACAATGACTTCATGAGTTGCCTTCTCTGTGTCTAAGGAATTATGACATGGTTGCATTGTTGTTTCTCGTGCTTTGTGAAACAGTCTCCCTATACTGCTCAGGCTGGCCTGGAACTCCCTTTTGTAGCCCAGGGTAGCCTTGAATCTACAGCCTTCCCACGTCAGTCCCATAAGAGCTGGAGTTACAGGCAAGCACAAAAAATATGTAGCTACAATTGTTTCTTTTATAAAGAAATTTGCTTGTGCTGGCCGTCATCTCTGTCATCACTAAAACATAAAGCCACATGGCCATTTTGACTTGGTTTGAGTTTTTTTTTAATGATACTGGCAACCGAAGCTCCTTAACCTATGAAGCTAGGCAAATACTACCTCTGAATCATATTATCAGCCTACGAGGACTTTCAAATACAGGAAAACTTAGACTTAGTACCTTGAAAAATAAGGATGTGAAATATGAAATGTTAAGAAATGCCTCTTCGGTTGGACAGTTGGTGACACACGCCTTTAATCCCAGCACTTGGGAAGCAGAGACAGGTGGATCTCTATGAGTTGGAGACCAATCTGGTCTAGAGAGTGAGTTCCAAGACAGCTAAAACTGTTTCACAGAGAAACCCAGTCTCAAAAACAAACAAACAAGCCTCTTAGTGGGCAAGGGAAAGATCCCCCTTTACCTCTGGCCCCTCACTCTCTGACTCACAGACAGCTGCAGCACTCAGAAAGCGGGCCCTGTGGCTAGCCTGGGCAACACCTTTACAGAGGCACCGGTGAGTTGGTTCGGAGGGTGTGAGAATGGGAGAACTGGTCACACACACACACACACCCCGCAGACACACACACACACCACAGACACACACACACCACAAAGACACACACACAACACGCACACACCTGTGGTGGTGAGAGCAAAGGAAAGATGGGCCCCCACTCCACCCCATTGTCCCCACACCTGTGGTTGGCGACAGAGCTGACCCTCCCCCTTACCAGCCGCAGCGCTAGGCAAAGTGGGTCCTGCACCTTCTGGGCAGCACAGTAGAGTTGGACCTGAAGGTGTGTGTAAGTGTTGGATAGCCAACCCTGAGGGCATGAAAGCAAGATAACCAGCCCTGCCTCTTGCTCGTGGCTGCATGAGGTAAACTTGTCAAGGCAGTAGGCGAGCTCACCCTGGTGGTGAGGACAGGGGAGAGCTGGCAGGCTGACCAACTCGGCAACTACCCAGGCCCAGAACCAAGGTAGCATCCACCCCATCTGTGATCTGCTGGAGCACGTGAAGGGGGGAGGGGGGGTCCTGCAGACTCAAAGCTGCAGGACCTCCACAACACATCACAACAGAAAATCCAAGGGGACTCCCAGAGAGAGCACAGCATTGTTAGTGTGGCAGAAACCAGGAGCCTTGAACCAGACCAATGACTGTTTGTAATGGACACTTGCAAGTAAAAATATATGGGAAAAGGGGTTTACTGTGTTACGCTATAGCTTCCATGAAAAGACTGATGTTTTTCCTTTTTTTGTATTTTTTTCTCTTAAATTTTATTTTATTCGGGGGAGGGTGTTGCAAAGGCAGAGACAGATATGAAGGAATGCAGAAATGAATGAAATCATGATGCATGACATGAAAGATACAAAGAATAAATGAAAAGAAAGTTTTTTAAAAAAAAAAATGCCTGTTTAAGGCTACAGTGTAGCCCTGAGGTCAAGTATTCACTAACATACAGAAGTTCCTATGTCAGCAGAAATGGAAGCAGAAGGAAAGAATTCCTCCTTCATTGATTTAGTAATCGGCCTTTTAAATAAAGAAAATTATTGTTCAGATGTTGTGACACACCCCTGTAAGATTAGCACTGGAGTATGAGAAGGGGGGATCAAACTTTTCAAAGCCTGCATGCTAAAAAACAGTGCCATGCTGCTTAAAACACACTAAATGAAAAGTAAACAGGCAAGCACGCAGTGGCCTTATCTAAGGAAGAATAGGCTCTAACCACGCACCCCTTCAAGAAATGAAAATCTTCATTTTTCGGTCCATGCAAAAAAGTAACCTGTCACAAAAAAAACTCATTAAATATTTCTTACCTAGGAAAAAAATAATATTGCAAACAAAAAAAACAGTGAAAAGACCAGACTTTGTGGAGACACGATGGCCTGTATAGCAGTAGACGTGTATTCTATAATGGAGCAGGAGAAGCAAAGGGGCAGAACCCCCACTGGGCATGGGGAATGAGCCCAGGTATGCATAGTGAGGTAGCAGAAGCCAGCTGCCAGCTCACCTGCTCAGCTTTTCCCTTTTGTTGACTGAAGACTCCTCTGTAGAGGGTACTGCACTGCCAGGGATTAACTCTTTGCTTCCACACTCCCACCCTGTTTACGCCTACTGGTGTCTGTCATTGTATCAGAGACACCCAAACTGTCTTTGCCTGTCTTCTGCTGTTTGTTTCTATTTGAACGTTGCAGGGCCACCTCGGTGAAGACACACTTAGACGAGGCTCCTTTGGCAAAGGGAAGCCTCGGTGTCCATCACAGTAGCCTTCAGGCCTATCTATAAAATGCTGGGCTGCCAAGACCTTGCTTGAATGAATCCGGTGTGAGAAAATGTCCTACACCAATAGAATGTCAGAGGGTAAAAAGAGGCATAGAAGTACTCACAGAGACACCTTAAACTTTCGACAGCTTCCCATTCCTAGTTTTAAAAAAAAAAAAGAGTACAGTAGGTTTCAGGAAAGTTTTGGCCTGATTTCATCATGTCAGGATTAGAACTCCATCCCATTGCCCACCAGACATAGTCTCCCTGTTTGGCAGTTTGCTGCAGACAACTACGTTAAATTTATTCTTGGCCATTTTACCAGATTGTTTTATTTTTAAGACTGGACTTTTTACCGTATGAGATCACCTGCATGGTGGCCAACCAACACAGTTGAACGAAGCCTCTGAGAAAGAAAATTGCACTCAGAGAAAACACAGGACTGCCTCCCACTCTGCATGCAGAGAGATGCCTTGACTTCACATCCCACTTGCATGGGTGCACTCCTGGTGAGGCCCAGAGAATGACCCAGGCAGCCTAAGTAAGCACCAAGCTCAGCTAGTCCTCTGCATCTTCTCTGGAGCATCCCAAAGCTGGTCTCTGAGCTGCCCATCAGAGCACAGGGGAGCGTTTTCCTCTGGGGATTGGACAAGGAAGCAAAGACTACGTGACCACATGGTAGTAAGGAGGTTTCCTCTCTGGAAGATTTTGTCAAGCTCAGCATTCGTTCTATGACTCTTTTCTAGGAATTGTGCTAGAGATTCAAACAGGAAGAAGCAAAGGGAAGGGAGAGCGTTGACCCCTCCCTACCCCGAGCCCCACAGTCTACTGACTCTTTCAGGGATCAAAAGAAAGAAGAAGCCAAGTGCTACAGCAGAACAGAAAAGGCAACCAATCGTAGCTTCGAGTATCTTGAGGAGTCTAGGATTGTGTGTGTGTGTGTGTAAAGGCGTGCACATGTATGTGAGCACATTTGTAGACTGACACCTTTAAAGAAAGCAGCACATTAAAAAAAAATATGACCCATTCTGAATAAAGAAAAGGGATTAAAATCAATTTAAGTTAAAAGTACTCCTGTTAAGCTCCTAAATCACATACATACAATGTATCAAATAAATACCTGGAAAGAATCTTGTTCAGTGCCGTCACAGTGTAGCCAGGCTTAGACCCACAAAGAATGGCAAGGAGCGTTAATGAAGAGCGCTGACACGTACCAATGTTCTCCAGCTGTCCAGAATGATCTGGCTGATTCTTATGGTGGTATTATGTTCTTTCTTTCACTTTTCTCATAATTCCTACAAGAAGTAAAACACAAATAATAAAATATTTTAAATAAATAACTCACCCTGATTTAGTTAACTGGTCTTCTGTGTGAATAATTATATCATTGTAATATTGGTCCTTAGGTTTATTTTTAAAGATTTTTCCTTCTCTAAAAATTCTGAGTTATCCTTTCAAATGCTTTTTGCTTTTTTCTGGCCAAAAAGGAGCATTAAGCCTCACTTTTCCAGTATCACTTCAAGCAGTGACTAAGCATGACCACCACTAGAGCTTATATTAATACCTCCCAGATTTGTCACTCAAAGGTAAGACATCCTGCACATTTTAGAAGACAAAAAAAAAACTTTATTTTAGGTACTCTATGGCATACTTGATACTAACATTAAGTTTAAATTTTTGTTCTAGGAAAATGTGAGTTGTTAAGGAATCTGTGTCAAATCAAGTCTAGTTAATCTTAGGTTCTTCTGTTGTCCACATGACTTCATAAACACCAAGTGAAGACCTTTTGTAAATTGATATATTTAAAGAATATACTAGGGCAAGTTACTTCACTTTATTCCCATTAAGAAAGTAGGAAAAATAACACTTTAATTACTATGACAGCATTATGAATCAATTTGGCTGTGCCATAGAACCTAGATATCTGGTTAGTGACCTAGCTATTGCTGTGATGATATATTTATACATGGTTAAAACTTAAATCAGTAAACTCTGGAGAAGCAGATGTCCTTAACAATGTGGACAGGCCTTAGTCACTCATCAGAAAGCCGCACAAGACTGAGTTTCCAGGCAGAAGGAAAGGCTCCATTTGGGGTCTTCTCGCTCTCTCTCTCTCCCTCTCTCTCCCCCCTCTCCCCTCCTCTCTGTGTATGTGAAGTGTGTGCATGTCTCTCTGTCTGTCTCTGTCTCTCTGGAGAACTCTGACTAATAGAGTTACCTTTATTGCAATGCTTGCAGTGGCCTTAAAAATGGCAATGTAGGGAAGGATAGAAATACCGCCACTCTGCTCACCCGCATAAGAGATCAGTCCCTGGAAGATGACTTTATCTCCTTTAAGCCCTGATCAACATCCATTTTAAACAAATAACAACAAATTCTTCATAAAGACGAAGTAGGAAAAAGATAGACTTGTAATCAATCAATCTGTTAAACTCTCCGTAAGGCACAAAGCAATAAGCAATTAGTACATCTTTACATATAAGATCTACCAATCTTACCTGTTTAAAATAAATTTTCCCAAACTGACAACAGAAACCATCTATTCTATTCTTCCATTAGTGATTCAGTTCTCCTACACTTCAGACATCTAGGATATGAAATCTCAGAACACAGAATCCTGCACTGGACATATCTCAGGCTTGCAAACTCTGGGGTTTTTATCCATCAAACAGAAGATCTTGAAGTGATCATTGAATGGCTCTAGTTGAACTTGCCATCAATGAATGCCCAGGTGCATTATTAAAAGTTTCATGACTCAATACATTTCCTGCTATTAGTATCACTCATTTAGCAATTTAACAAATGGACCATAAACCCACTAACCTCTAAATAAGGAAGCGTTCCAAAGCCTTTACAGTTTCCATGACATCAGTTTGTGTGGACATGGAAGCATTGCACTGCACACCAGGGATGTAAGGCTGTGCAGGTAGAACAGTACCCTTGAATTGGAAGATGTTTTGTAGAACTCCATGTATATAAAATATCCAAAATAGGCAAATCTGTAAATGCTGAAAGTAGATGAATGGTTTCCAGGGGTCAAAAGGATAGAGAAATGAAGGAGCCTGCTAGACAACGTGTGGTCCTTTTTTGAGATGTTGAAAATGTTTAAAACTTAGATTTGATTGTATGGTTCCATTAGTATAGTAAAAAATATTGCATTGTGAGTTATAACAATAAGGTTAGTAAACTGAATGATAGGAATCATCCAATTAAAAGCTTGGGGTTTTTTTTGTTCTAAACTACTTTTAAATGTTTTCATTAATTCTTTCAGAATTTTATACATTTGTGTCAGAGCCCACTCTGACAGGAATTAGCAGGGGCTACCTGAGAGGGGGCACAAGGATATAGGAAATGGCAGATTAAGAGAAATGGAGATTCCAACCTGAACTCTGAAACACAGCAAGCTCCAATACTGAGGGGGCTTAAGTGGTGAGTGAACAGATACATGTCAAGATGCCCCACTCTCTAGGACCTTCCTTGTGGGACAAAAACCCTTGCCCCTCCCTCAACTCCCTTGGCTTTTCTAGCCAAGCAGCAGAGAGTTTCCTGTGACTAGGATGACCCCAAACCCAGGGACAGATGGTTTTAGTGCAGATTCTACCAGAACTTCCAAGAAGAGCTAACACCTATACTTCTCAAAGTGTTCCACATACTAGAAACAGAAGAGACATTGCCAAACTCTTTTTATGAGGCTACAGTTACCCTGATACCAAAACCGCGCAAAGACTCAACCAAGAAAGAATTACAGACCAATCTTACTCATGAACATGTATGCAAAAATACTCAATAAAATACTGTCAAACCAAATCCAAGAACACATCAAAAAAAAAATCATCCATCATGATTAAGTCAGTTTCATCCAGGAGATGCAGGGTTGGTTCAACATATAAAAATCTATCAATGTAATCCATCATATACATAAACTGAAAGGAAAAAAAACATATGATCATTTCATTAGATGCCTAAAAATCATTTGACAAGATCCAACACCCCTTCATAATAAAGATCTTGGAGAAATCATGGATACAAGGAACATATCTAAATATAATAAAAGCAATATACAGCAAGCCAACAGCCAATATTGTATCGGCGTAAATGAATGCAGACAGATTGCAATAATATATACTGCTTTAATGGGGAAATAGACTCACAAAACCACAGGTTCCCACGGAGAACAGGAAAGCAGAAGGGGCAGGTGGCTCTCACTCGCCAGATTTATATGTAAACATTAGCCCAAGGCGAACATGCCCCCTAAGGGGGCTGGGCTATCCCTACACAATATCAAATTAAATGAAGAGAAACTCAAAGCAATTCCACTAAAATCAGGAGCAAGACTCTCTCCATATCTCTTCAAAATAGTTTTTGAAGTTTCATCAATAGCAATAAGGCAACAAAAGGAGAACAAGGGGATTCAAATTAGAAAGAAAGAAGTCAAACTTTCATTATTTGCAGATGATATGATTGTGTATATAAGTGACCCCAAAAACTCTACCAGAGAACTCCTACAACAGATAAATTTGTTCAGTAATGTGGCAGAAAACAAGAACAACTAAAAAAATCAGTAGCCCTCCTATACACAAATAATAAAGAAACTGAGAGTGAAATCAGAGAAGCATCACCTTTCACAATAGCCACAAATAAAATAAAATATCTTGGGGTAACACTAACCACAGAAGTGAAAGACCTATTCTACAAGAACTCTAGGTCTTTGAAGAAAGAAATTGAAGAGGATATCAAAAAATGGAAGGATCTCCCATGCTCTTGGATAGGAAGAATCAACATAGTAAAAATGGCAATTCTACCAAATGCAATCTATAGATTCAATGCAATCCCATCAAAATCCCAACACAAATCTTCACAGACCTTGAGAGAATAATAATCAACTTTATATGAAAAAACAAAAAAAACAGGATATCCAAAACAATCCTATACAATAAAGTAATTTCTGGAGGCATTACCATTTCTGGCATCAAACTCTATTACAGAGCTACAGTAATGAAAATAGTTCAGTATTGGCATAAGAACAAAGACGTTGACCAATGGAATCCAATTGAAGACCCAGATATTAATTCACAAATCTATGACCACCTGATTTTTGACAAAGAAGCTAAAATTATACAATGGAAGAAAGAAAGCATCTTTAACAAATGGTG